>NC_142200.1:24216862-24254362 GCF_049639895.1 Pseudopodoces humilis
TATTTTTAAGGACACATTTTTCCACAGCCAAACTGCCTACTCACTCTGTAGCAGGAAAAAACCCAAGCTGTCTGCAGAGCAGGGACCAGATGGAAAGCTTTCTGTACTTCTTGCTGGAACACCCGGCAAATACATGTAATTTTTATATATGTGTTTTTTGTCGACCAAAGCAATCTGGGACGGAATCTTAGCTAGGAGGTTTTTTTGTCTTCAAGACTCTGCTAGCATGGCAGTATTGCTTCTCAGGACCAGAGTTAGGCTATCAGCCATGCTCCGCAGCAAGAGAGAGACTCTTGGGCCCTGCAGTCTCTTCTGTCCCAAAGACTTGTCCTGAAGCCAGACCTATTTTCTGTTCCAGCTTTGCCTCTCTCTGTTACCTGATTATAGGCAAGTCACTCAAACCTTCTTGAAACCTTTCACACACTGTATATCCTGTCTGGTCTAGATCCACTACAGATTGCTAGGTCTACCAAACGCTACGTTGCAGACAGGAGCCAATATTTGTGTTTCTGTAATAAAAATTCTGGGAAAGAAGCTACTTTTCACCATGTGTTTGTGCAGTGCCTCACGCCAGGGAGCCCTGATCTATTACAGATAATAAATAGACATTGAATTGCTTATCTTTCTACCAATTCTGGTTCAGAGGAAGATAAGATCATTCAACTTCAGAAACCTTCACTGGCCTTTTTGTGCATATTTTCTGTATTAATATCAAGTAACATTTAATCTGTTAAATTTTAAGTGGTACATGGTGTACATGTTCAGTACTGCCAACACCATTTTTCAATAGATATGCTGTGCATATTTGTTTTAAGCATCAGTGTAAATATGATTTGATAATTTTGAGTTACTCAGGCTCTCTGAACAAATTTGTCATAATTTAGATCTTTATTTTTTAATACATCTGTAATAATTTATTTAAACTTGCAATTATAAAAACATCAAAGCCTAATTTTATACTATGTTCTAACAAAACCTTTTCAATTTAAATTATAATACTGAAATATTTCTGTTGCTGATGGAGGAGGCTAAGATACTGCCTAAATACTGAAGGATAGAAGGCCCAATCCAAAACAAGAATGGAGCATGTTTCAGATTCTGAAGTGTAACAATTTAGGGTAGTGTAAGCTGGTAATGTCATGTTTTTTTGCAGTCAGAATTTTTCTGGTTGAGAACTGGTTTGTATCTCTCACATGCAGAGGTACAGAAGTCTGTCTACAGGCATCAGCACCAATGTGCTGCTGTAGGTGCTGAGAGCTGCTAGCAGAACAGAAGCTCTGCACAATCCTCTGTGTCTAAGGCCACGTTGGTTTCAGAGTCTCTGTGAGTACACTTGAGTTGCCTTAGGAGCCTCATCTCTTCCTGCTCACAATAGGGAGAATATTGATGTTTCATTCTGCATTCAAAATTCATTCTTGTTATCTTCCCAAAAACTAGTACTTGTGTATCAGGGCCATGGTGACCAGAAGCAGTCTGCACACTTGATCTACCTACAGAGAGGTTCTGATAAATCTTCTCCCAACAACCTAATTATTTGTTAACATATAGTTTGATAAAAATTGTTTAGAATAGTGTTTTGAGCAGGTTGAAAATACTTGAGCTGAACTATAGATTTTTAAATACCGCTTTTCTTGACTTTGAGTTAAGTATTTATCCAAATATTGCTTGGTGCTATTACAAGCCCAAATTATAAGGCATGTCAATCATAGTTCTCTATACTAACTTCTGAAAAATTAAGCAACTGAGTATATCCATGTTTAATAAACATATTAAAAGCTATACACGCTTGTTCTGTGCAAAGAAAATCTGTTCAATCTATTCAGATAAATTTACCTGCAAGTGTTCATGTATATGGTTAAAGGGCAAGTATGAACATTTCTTTAGGAGGAAGTGAACAAGTGAAATAAATTACAGTTTTTGTGGAACAGTTCAAAATTTGGTTGTCTCTAGGACTATCTATACATTAAAAAGGTCCTTTTTTTTGTGATAGTGGATAAGGAACGCAAATATGTTGTTTCTTCCTTCATTACTCACCTCCTAAGTAGGGCCTTCACATTTCTACCTCACAGGCCTGCTGAGATGTGATGATACATCTTTTAAGTACATGCCATTAGTCAAACACTAGATCTGATTCTTTTATTTCTTCCAGATATTTATTTGCAAATATATGTGAACTTCTCCAACTATTTTCTGCCATGCGAGTTAGTTCGGGTAGTTGGGTGTCCTGACTTGTATTCTGTGTGAGCTTTTTGAAGAAACAGTGAAACTAAAACAACTGAAAAACCCTGTTCACAACACAGTCAGTTAGTCTATCTCTCTTATAACTGAAAGAAAATAGATATATGGTTCTTTCAAAAAATATTTCTGTTCTGTGTAGATCAGAAAGGACTTCCATATTCTTACAACCGTCTTGCCATCCAAAGATGAATGAATAACTGATAGCAATTTCTACTTTTTTCTCCACTGTTAAAAGTTTCATATGTATTGACTATTCAGGCATTTTTTGTGACACAGTGGTTCTGCTCTTACGGTACAGCAACAGGTGCTGGAGCAGTTGCTAATGTTACAATGCTAATAAAGTAATTTACCAAGATCCTGGGCTCAAAACTTTTCGGAACATATGTTTTTTGTTTGGTTCCTTGCACATTACTTTCAGAACTTTTTTGACTTCAGAAGTATTTTCCTGCTTAAAAAAGAAGGAATTTTTTGTTTCTGTTTGTTTGGGGTTTTTTTAAGTGGGAGTTATTTCAAAAGCAGAGGAAACAGCGGAAGTTCTTTGTCTTTAGTTACTAAAAGTTATGAAATTTAATCCAATACTTGAAAATTCTTAGGTGAAAAAAATCATCGTGCAGTAGTGATGGAACAAGAGAGGTCAAGGCACATCATTTTATGGTACAAAATATAATTAGGTAAAAATGAGTGACCTTTCTTAGTATTAATGTTGGCGTGTGCTGCAAAGAAGGGAAGATGTTTCCCAGGATGTGTAACTATCTCTGTAGAGGGAAGCAACATACGGTTCCACCTGTTCTGGCAAAAAGTATGACTAAGTATGACCCCCGTAGATGGGCAAAATGTGCTGCCCAGGGATCAACGAGCATTTTCAGTTCTCTTTGTCTGAGTCCTGGCAATCTCCAGGCCATGACCCAAGTCCCAGTGGGGCCATGAAAGAACAGTTAGAAATCCTTCAAACTACATCTGGCTAGGAGGAGGATTGTAGCCCTCTGGGTGATTAACTGAAGCTCTGGAATGTGAGATTTTGTTGTAAGCTTTATCTTAATGTGCAACTGCAAGTGTAATGGGAAAGCTGAGGGCAATCCTATCCTCAATCCTGTTCTCCCCAAGGCCCTCAAAGGATGGTGACTGAGGCAGCTTATAGAGTTGCAGATCCCCTGGTTTCAGACAATTTCTGAGTACTAACTGCAGTCTGAGTGGGAAACAAAGTGTTGTTACTTGTTGAAAACAGCTGCTCCATAGGAGATCAGGTTTTAGATAGTAAGAAAGCAGAAGTCAGCCAAAGCAGTGCTTTTTCCCCTCTTTAAGGATGTGGCATGCAGATTTGGTTTTCTCACAGCATTTACTGTTTTCTTTTACATTTTCGGTGAACTCCCATCCTTCCATACATACTCAGTATAGCTATAGCCACTTTTGGAGGCTGCCTGCTTTCAGGCATCTAACCACTAAAGTAGCTTTGAATGATGGCAACAGTTTCCACTCAAAGTAGGCTTCCCTCTGATTTCTTATTTTTCTTCTTCATCTCTGTTGAAACTGCTTGCAAGCTGCCCTCTTAACACGTGCTATACTCTTGCAGGCCAATCTGCCCCTGCTGCAGCGGGAGCTGCTGCACTGTGCAAGGCTAGCCAAGCAGAACCCAGCCCAGTACCTCGCCCAGCACGAACAGCTGCTTCTGGATGCCAGCACCACCTCACCTGTTGACTCCTCAGAGCTGCTTCTCGATGTGAACGAAAACGGGAAGAGGCGAACTCCAGACAGGTGAGCACCACTGCACCTTTCATACCCTGCCCAGAGTGTCTGTAGGCCCAAGAGGCTGAGCTCCACCAGCACGGGGGGAACATGTATGTGGGTGCTGGGGGCATACTCAGATGGTATTCCCTGGGTGCCTTCAGGCCAACCTGGCTGTGAATGTTTCCAGAGATGGCACATCCACCACCTCTCTGGGCAACCTGTGCCAGTGTTTCACTGCCCTCTGTATTAAAAATTTCTTCCTTAGACCTAGTCTGAATCTACTCTCTTACTAGCTTAAAATCATTATCCCATGCCCTTTCATAACAGGCCCTACTTATGCATGTCTACATATACATATTTATATGTGTATATGTAGAGAGAGCTACATACATGTATATATTCCGGAGTATATAAATATAATACATGCACACACAGACTCAGTCACCTCAGGACATGCTGTGGTCATATCCACACAGTCAGTGTGGATGGTCAGCCAGTACTGTAATACTTTGTGCACAGTGTTTCTGTCGTGAAGCTCCATATGCAAGTCCTTGGCATCTGATGTTTTGTTGAACTCAACAATGTTGAGGAGATTGTGAGGAGAGTCTCTAGGCATTTATATTGGGAAGTACAAGGCAAACCCCAGAGCACACTCATGGCTTTGACTACTTCTGCTGTGCCATATTTCCATACCCATACATGGAATATGCATATTTATTTCAAATATGGATATTTCTTTCAAAGAGGAGAAATGTTCACTGAAATCTGTTTTATTGTTTGGCTGAGGAGAGTCTATGCAGAAGTGGGGCAAGTGAATGCATGTGTGTGAAATACAGTAGCTTTAGGGGTATAGAACAGTTATTATTTTTTTAGAATAAAGTTCTTTGTTTAATGTTACAAGGAAATTACTCTTGTGGTTATTTACTTTTAATTGTCTTCCTATGCTAATGTTAGAAATTCAGCTGGCATTTACATTTTACCTTTGGGAAACTCAGGTATTGTATTTTTCATTGATTCATTTGCCATGGGTTTTATAGTGTGGAAAACTTTTATTATGCTGTTCTGCCAAATACCACTACCTGTATGCCTGAGGAATGCAAGTGTCATAGTTATCCTTTAAATGAAAAAAATTATTTGCATAGTCAAGAAGCCTTGTAACTTTGTACAGGTGACAGTTTTGTGCTGGAACAGGCTTGAATGGCGCATTCAAGCAAAGAAAACAAAGTCTGAAAGCTCACAGTAAAACTTTAGACTTCCCATAGCCAGAAGTGAACAGTAAAATTTGAAGTCACATAGCCATTAGATAGAAAAAGATGTGAAAGTATTTGAAATTAGTTTGCCTGAGATTGTGTTTCAAAAAAATTTACTATGGACCAGAGAGAAAATTGAGGCATAAGCAGAAAAGCTCTTTTTATATGTAGCTATCCTCTTTTCACCAGTTTCTTCAGACAACTAGATCAAACTGAAGCAGCTATTGGGGTTAACACAAGCATGTTTCTGCACCCCAGAAAGATGATTAATTTTTGGGCATTTTACATGTATCCTCTTACCATGTGCGATGAAATAACTTTTCCAAAGCTGAAATTTAGCACCTTGGGGCAGTTCTGCATATCCTCAAGTTTTTGCAGAGTAGTGTACCAAAACATCTGTTAAAAAGGCCTTCTAATATCTTGTGAATAACTTAAATGTTAGCATGCAGTACTCCGGTGTCAGTAGCAGACACAACATTTTTCCTACAAAGAGATAGACACACATGAAATTATCTTGTAAGCCAGTGAGGTATTGCTTGACAGACTACAGAGAAGAGGGATGTGCCTTCCTGACAACCCTAACTCACTTTTTTTCCTGTTAGTAGAGAACAGTATTATTCATATCTTCCATAAGACTACAGAGGAAAAATGCAAAATAAAGTATTTCCTTTGCTTTCCATCATTAGCATTTGGAATAATGCTCCCTTTCTTTGAGACCCTGTGTGACAGTGCTGAATTTTGGTTATTTTGTAGTAAGTACGGTCTCACCTGTGTTATCTTCTGTCCTGCTTGTGAGGGAGAAGATGGGTGATGCAGGTAGAGAACAGAACAAGAACTTTGTCATGTAAAGACCATGTTGGTTTTTATAAGAAAAAGGACATAAGATTAGCACATAAAGGGACTAGCAGATCAGGAGAATATTTGATTTTAAAGTCAGCCTTCATCTTTTAGTTAAAACCGAGGTTCATACCTAGAGAGATTTGGGTATGGTTTATGAATTTTCTTCTCAGCATTTCCTTTTAGTTAAAATATGTAGGTGCTCTTGAAATTTCTAAGTCTTTGCTTTGCAATAGGTGCCTTTGGCTTCACAACTGAAGTCTCTCTTAGGCTATGAACAACTTGAGGAGCCTTCAGTTCCTCCACAGGTAGTATTGCAGCTTTTGGGGTGAGGGGTAGACAGTTTAACTTCTGTTGTTATGGGTAAGAGCCTGTGTTTGAATTCCCAGGGTCCAGGTAGGGTGTAGTGTGGGGTGTCCCACTGGCCTGCACACTCTAAGGCGTGGCAGCTTCTGTCAGTTGCAGCCTGAAATTCAGCTGTGATTCAGTGGTGTTTCAGAAAAACTCATCCTTTCTTTTTGACTCTGCAACTATTTGCTGTAATGAAAAATGCTCACGTGAAAAGAGACCACCCAGTGCACTCATTGGAATGGTACCTTGAGCTTAAAAAATAAGTTGGTTTTGATCATTGTCAAGCAACCCTGTCACTGGTTAGTCACATCTACTTCTCCATTGCCTGTGACTATAATAAAAACTATACAGAAAAATATACGTAGTAGTGCTGGCTGAGCCAAGTTCAGTGGAGTTGTCTAGTGCACTCAAGAACATTTGTGCAACAGATTTAGTAAAAAGAACACGATGCTTTTGGAAACATTCTTAAATTTACTGAATTGGAATCTGCATACCTTTTAATTTGGATAATGTAAGTAAATCAACCACAAAAAACTATCCTCAGAGGCAGAACATGCCTAGACTGAGTGAGTATTGAAACCAAATACTTGTCTGGCTTTATACTCATTACACTATTAATTATTTTAATTGTTTACAGAGGAGCATGAGGAAACATCTGGAAATATAGATACCTTTTGTTTAGAAATATAAGTAATTTTCAAATATACTAATAAAAATTCAGCAGAAGATATCAAACATACTTTAAGGAAAGGGTTTACTTTGACTCCGTGGCTAGTAAATGAAAAAAAATTGCTCAAAGGCCACATCTTTTCAGGAGAACTAAGTGCAATTGGAGTAATTTTGATTGAAGATGTGTGTCTTACTGAAGTAAACTGTGGTATCTTTTTCACTTCCCAAGGTATATGACATAGATATATAGATATATAGTTATACACAGGCACGTATTGTATATAATATATATGTTATATATATATACATACACGTTTATATTTTTCATTTGAGCACGGGTAACTGCATACCATTGATTCCAGTAGAGGTAGAGTACAGTAGAGGATTAGGCAAAGAAAGTGGAACATGTGTTACATGTAACCACAGCTGCGTCATGAATTTTGTTAACAAAAATCCGCATACAGTAATTTTTTCTGCTTATAATTTCAGAACTTTTTTTTGCATATCCATTTTCCAGTTCTGGTTATTTATCTGCATATCCAAGTCTACTGTATTTGAGGTTTTATAGAGCAATCTGACAGCAGAGCTTCGTGTTTTACTGAATGTTTTCTTGGTGCATATGGTCTGACACGGATGAGCAGCCACGGTGAGATTTTGGAGTCTATTAAACTAGCTCATTAAAAAGATCAATCTGTTTCTGTAATAACACTGGGAACCATCAGTCACTGCAAGAGAAGAAAACTGACACCTGAGGAGACAACACATTTTGGTAATTTGTTCATGACATGTCATGAACAAAGTGTTCACTGTATTTTGTTTACAAGTTTGGAGTTTACATTCTACTGTAGTAAAGCAAAGGAACTTGGACCACAGTGAGTTTTTATTTTGCTGAAGGAATGCTTAATTATAAATCACATGATCTTAAATACATTGGCAACAAAAAACTTTGTGTTAATTACTCATCCTTTGAGCTTCCTGGAAAGGGCTGATGGTATGTGAACATGTCATATAGTGACTCTATATTTATGACAGCTGCCTACAAAGTAATACAGAATAATAAAAAATTCTGTTAGAATAGCATTATTTTGGGTGAGAAGAAAACTAAAGTGGCCATGATTATGTTGTGACTTTAGAAAGGCTGCTGTGGTTGCAGTACACTTGGAATCCATGACAAGAAATACATGTTGAAAGTACCTGGTCACAGAGATCAACTGTGATAAAACTGTTAGGTAAATCTTATTTGAAGAGGCTCCTCAGTATCTCAGTATCAGTATCAGGTGAAGGATGTTCACAGCTCTTACATCTGTGCTCCTTGTATGCCATGTGTAATCATGAGGAATTGTAAAAGAATTTTTGTAATATGGGCTGTTAGCAAGGCAGAAAAGTAATCTTTTCTGTAACACAGTATTATAAACAACTACTTTATTCCAGCAAAGCATTATTATTTATTAGTTCATCAAACCTTTATTGGTGGAAGTCAGTTTAAATCAAAGCATCTTGCACAAATAGTAGATGAACAGCTTTGTCTCATTCTTGTAAACTGACTTTAGTGTTCTTTGAAATTCATGTAATACTCTTGATTAGGTGAAACCTAATTTTCTAGCCAAGGCACTTTTGCATGGTCAGATTTTCTACCCAGGAAATTATCCATAAATTGCCATAATTTAAAACTGAAATCACAACCTACAAACAACATAAATTATATTAAATGGGTACAGGCTAGAAAGTAGTGTCTATTCTGCTGTCTTTAATCTGAGTAAATCATGGTTTCAAGTAAAATGACTCCTTGTTTGTTTATAGCTGAAGGACTCCATCTTTGTCATATTGCCAATTTTCCAAACAACAGTGTTGATTTATAGGCACATCAAGGAAAATGTGGCCAATGGGAGTAAGAAAAAAAGTGTCAGCTACGTTTCCTACACATTCACTGTTATTTCCTCTATACAGCTTGTGGTTACTTTGCAAAAACAGATGAAAGCAGATTAAAATTGTGATGGTGTTATATTTGGAACTACTATTCACATGGGTGTGCCAGTTACTGGGAAACAGGAGTGCTTCCTCAGGCACCTGGGTAAATGTCGTTGCCCCAAGGGGGTGAGACCTAAAAGAATGCGTAGGACTGAGATCAGAAGTGGACCAGTAGGTCAAATTCAGACCACCTGAATAATGGCACTCTTCAGTACCTTGTCGTTTATCACTCTATTGACTGTATTCAGATATAGTAAATTTGGCAGCGATTCCTGTTGTGATGAGGTTTTCTAAGTTGTTATCTTTTTATATATTTTTATGTGGTGGGAACATGAAATGAGTTTATATACAGTCTCATTCTGGTATTCCAGTAAGCTGTTTATTTGGTCAGTGCAGAAAATATAACAACAAATTGTAAATTTTTACACCTAGAAAAGACATGACAGCCATTACCCATCGTAATAGCAAAAAAATTATTTCAGTAAATATGTTTTCAACAGTCATGTTAGTTTCTGTGTTAGTCAGAGTTCAGTGGATATGCTGGTGAGTTTTCCAAGATGAAGTGGTGCATTCTAATTAAGGTAATTAAGTACAGAGCATTCTTTGCTTTACATAAACATACCTGTACATTTAGGTGCAAGTATATGCATTTGTATGAAAATACCTGGTTTTAACATCAAGCTGTAGTGCAGAAAAGGAAAACTGGATTCACACTTGTCCCAGTTTTATGCCTTTACTTTTCCTACATACAGTGATCAAAAGCCAGTGAGTTATTTAATTATTTGCTTTATTTTATTATCTTATTTATATTTTATTATTTATGACTTTTACCCATCTAAGTTAGAGAAAATTCTAACAACACTACTAAAGGACTTAGGTGAATTCTTAATTTGCCTTGTACAGACAGGAAAGTCCATTTATTTTGCATACATAATATTTTGATAACTGGAAGATTGGCACAATGAGTTTGAGTAAATACATGCAAAGGAAACACACCCCACCAGCTAAATACAAACTTGTCTTGAGGAGCTGTCAGAAATATCACCACCCATTGGGAGCTATTGCAAGCAGTTATATCATGCCAAAAGTAATAAAAAATATATGATGGACCTCAGGTTTTCTTGGTTAGGAGTTTTCACAGCCATGCTGTATTTCTTTTGTAATGAGGTACATGCTCCACATTAGCAAAGTATGTCTTTTATATCTGCCCAAAATTATAATAGGTGTCCTGCTGTGATGGTGAAAGATTCTTCCCTTTTTTGCCAAGTTATAGTTTAGTTACATATATATATATATATATATATATATATATATATATATTAGTAATTTTGGTGAGGTCTCTGAGAAATTGCTTTACTCCTTCTGGAAACAATGCAGCCCATCTTTTAATTTCTTGCTGCAAGTTACAAGATCTTAATCTGATTGTCTCTCCCAGAGGATATTGGCAATGATTGGGTTTCTTCCTCCTTCTCATTGGTGGTAAATGGGAACCTGTTGAGGGGTGACAATTAATACACTGAGTTTTTCCACACAGACAGTCCCTCAAGGGTGGTTTATTGGTTTCTGAGGGAAGGTTTGTTGTAGGACAGTTGGTTTTACCAACAGACAAACAAGAAAATTTGCTCAAATTTACCTTTCTGAAAAAGTGTCAAAAAATTGGGTTATTAGTAGAAATGATACATTATACCATCCATTTCTTCCAGAGGATAAAGTTGTTTTTTTTTTTTTTAAATAAAAAGGATGGACTATATCAGCAGTTTAATAAAGGTTTTTGGAGGGAGGAATGAAACTTCAGTTTGCATTTTTCATATCTAATAAACTTTCTAATCAAAGCTAATATTTTGTAGGTTTTCTTTATTCACATGGTTTAAAAAAAAAGCAAACAACAGTATTACAATGATATGAAATTTCCCCAAAAGGGTTGTTAACCTGTTGAAGTAATTCTAGATGGGTTTGTTTTTTGCCTTTGGGGGTGGGGAGGGTCTTTTGTGGGGGAGGGTTTGGTTTGGTTTGGTTATGGGGTTTTTTTGCGTGGGTGAGGGTTTTTTTGGGTTTTGTTGTTGTTGTTTGAAATTTATTTTATTTGAGAAGTCATTCAGAATTCAAAGTTCTCATGCAGAGGTGTCAAGTAGAGATTTATTTGGAAATAGGTGATTATGAATTGAATTAAAGAGTAATTAGAACATAAAAAACCCTGTCTTCTCCTCAATAGCTCTTTCAAATTCCCTGAGCATGAAACCCGTGTCTAAGACTAATGGAGAGGGAATTCCTGAATGTTCTGGGGACTTGAGTCTAACCACATCTTCCTGCAAAACTAATGACAGTCACAGCACCTTTGACTGGAATAGTCCAGATGGTGCAAAATCTCTGAAGGATGCAGTTCTCATCATTTAGAGTCAGTTCTTCCCCAAAACCTTTGTGTGACACTGATCTTGATGGGAGCTCATGGCATGCTGAGCTTCAGCACACTGACAGACTGCTAGACTTTCTGGTATCCTCTTGGAAAAAAAACATTTCTTGAACTGAAGATTTCTCCTAATCACTATAAATCACTATAAATCACTATAAATCACTATAAATCACTATAAATCACTATAGCATTACTGAAAGTAGGAATTTCTTGGTCCATAGCTTCATGTATCAGTTGATGGTTTCACCTTGGCAATTGCATGTGTTTCCACCCCATCAGTCTGTGATGTCAGTGAAGGCTGCTTGCTCTCCAGCCCCTCATTAAGTGGCTCTATCAGAAGGCTCACCCCACTAGTATTTCTCATGCTACAGGGATGGTTAGACAAGGTAAATAAGTCCTTTGTATCTTTCGATTCAGCAATGTTATGAAATGTTCTGCAACACCACACGTTTGGAGCAAAGTGAAAGAATAAACTTTAGTTCCTGAAGCTGCCTGTGTAGGTGGGGGTGCATGTTCCCAAGCTCTAATCGCTAAGTGAATTAAAGTTCCTTTACTTTGTTTTTCAGAACCAAAGAAAATGGCTTTGACAGAGAGCCTTTGCACTCAGAGCATCCAAGCAAGCGGCCCTGCACTATTAGCCCAGGCCAGCGGTACAGTCCAAATAATGGCTTGTCTTATCAGCCCAATGGTCTGCCTCATCCCACCCCACCTCCACCTCAGCATTATCGTTTGGATGATATGGCCATTGCCCACCACTACAGGGACTCATACAGACACCCCAATCACAGGGACCTCAGGGACAGAAACAGACCTATGGGTAAGGCACGTTGATTTTCTACGTTGTTTTTTTAGGTTTCTCTTTCCCTTGTAGCTCTATTTTGTGAACTGGACCTTTTTGTCTGATATAGCAAAAAACAAATGTTTGTCCAGCTGCTTCATGTGGCCTTATTTCAGATCTGTGTTTGTAAAAGTGGATTGAATTGTGTCTCTTTAAGTAAGAGGGTCAGAAGCAGGAGGAACCTCTGTTTTCAAAGCTTCATGGATGACATGGACACTCAGGTGTATGGCAGGCAAGGATAGGTAGAGCCTTTTATTTTTCTTCTAATGTCAGATTTTTGATGGTAGTAACAACTGTATAGCTTGATTTCAGCTTAGAACAGAAGAAAATTGTTATCTTTCAGAGAAGTGTTTTGTGTGTGACATCTCCAGAGCGTGGGGATGTCTGCGGGAGGATGTGAACAGCAGAAGCACCAGCCACACCCCATGCAGCACTGTTTGATTTAATGGGATGCCTGATGCTCTTGGATTTTGCTTCACATCTGCACTTACTGTTCATCCTTGTTTTAAACAAATCTTCAGTAAAAGAGGAACACTTACAAATACTCAGCATCTGTATAGAGGAGGCTAAACAAAGAAAAAGTGTTGGTTCCCTTTGAGTGTTGATAATAAATGCTGGCTTGGTTGTATCATGTTGTCAGCTGCTCTGATATATGTGCTACATTTTAACCACATGTTGTTTAAACATCTGTGAGGGGATGAACCCTTAATGATGCTCTGTTGACATGGTAGTAATTCCTATATTTAGTGAAATAACACTGAGTTTATACTAATATTTTTTCAACTCTCTGAAGTACAGCTAGTATTATATGCACTGAGTTACCAAATAATTGCCTTGCTGACTTCAGGTATTGCAAATGGAAAATTATATCTTTTATTAATGTTATATTTATGCATATAATAATTGTACGTAGTCAGAAAGAGCTATGTCCATATTTAAAAGGTCATCTTGCAACCTACAGAACTTACAGAATTGAGGACATTAACTTGAACAAAACAGTAGCATCTTGTGTGGGGAAAAGTACTAAAGAGAACTTAGTAAAATTTCAAGAAGATTTTTTTTTAAAAATTTTTTAATTTTTTTTTTTGGGTGGCATTCCTGAACAGGTAATATATGATGTTTTAGTCTATAGGCTCTTTTTTCTTCTGCCTTTTTTTTTCCATAGAGGACTTCCAACGTTATAAACATAATTTGCTCCTCTTTGGCAGGGTTGCATGGCACGCGTCAAGAAGAAATGATTGATCACAGGCTAACAGACAGAGAATGGGCAGAAGAGTGGAAACATCTTGACCATGTAAGGGCTAAATATCCACTTATGTATAATTGTCTGAACAGAGACCTAAGATAGGAATTTAAAATTTTTATTTCAAAACCTATCTGAATTCCAGGACAAGTTTTGAAAGCATTGCTGATTAAATCAGAGTGCTTGGTGTTCCCCATTAGATAGTTCATACCAGGCCTTGCTAAGTGTCTCCTGCAATGTCCTAATTATTACAGTCTGCCGAAAGAGAAATGGACTTTCCCTATAAATGCTGGATCTGGGTCTTGGATTTGTTCCTGAATTTATTAGCTCTTGTAAAATTTGTAGGCACCACTTCTGAACCACATCTTGAGTCCTCTGTGGTGCTATGTAATACTAGTGGTAGGGCTACAGCCTGTTCAGTTGTTTTCTCCTTGTCTTTGCTCTTTCTCCTGTAAGTCCCTATCTGTATAGTTTAGGATCACCAGTTAAAAAGGGAAGGGATTGTCATTCTTAAAACAAGTCTAGAATTTTTCAGCTATAGTTAGCAGAGAGTTAGTATAGTTAATAGGGAGGGACTCCTTCATTAATAAAACCCATGCACTCAGTACATAAATGTTTTCTTTATTATTATGTCACTCTGTGAATAAAAAATTCCTCTTTGTTTCTGTGCTCCATCCTCTGCTGTGAATAGTTGTTGAACTGTATAATGGACATGGTGGAAAAAACTAGGCGATCTCTCACTGTCCTACGGCGATGTCAAGAAGCAGACCGTGAGGAGCTGAATTACTGGATACGACGGTACAGTGATGCAGAGGATTTAAAAAAAGGCGGAAACAGCAGCAGTAGTCATTCCAGACAGCAGAGTCCAGTGAATCCAGATCCAGTTTCATTAGGTACAGTATCCTCCTTGAATAACGTGTACTGATTCTCTTCAAGCTCAGCTAAATGATAGATGATGTTTGCATTTGTTCTTCTGATTCTTTTGTTACAGTGATGATTCCTCTCTGCTGTCTACTGAACTAATTATAACTCTAATGCCCAAACAGTGGTGTTTCTGGGTGGAATGGCTTGAGGTTTTTTGGGTGATGCCTGGTAATTTGCTTTCCATTCAGCAAAGTCTGAAAGGGTGGGGTGGGAGGGCAGACTGTTGTGTAGGGGTGGGAGAGCAGTGAGATGTGCACTGACTCTCTGTCCCTTCTGACTCCTCTCACCTGTTTAAAAAAATCTGTAGGTCCTTCTGGATTGTTTACAATTTCAAACAGAGGGCTTTCACCTTCTTAAATCAAATTACTTAACTTGGAAGATGTCTTTTTAAGGAAACAGAGTTATAACGATATAGGCACTTCTTAGGTGTGCTTGGTTTCTGTTTAAGAAAAGAGCAAGATCTGGGATGCTCACAGTCATGCACACACAATCCTCCTAGCTCTGTGTCCATCACTGCAGCTTGTGCAGGTGTGTCTGAGGAATGTTTGTTGTGTAGTTCCATGGACCTGTTCAGGCCTTGGCTCATGCTGCAGAGCTTGAGCTGGGTGGGCTGCAGCCACCTTACACGGACCAGGCCAAACAGCTGGGCTCTCACCCCTGCAGACCTTCACAGTCACTCTTGCATGGTACTGCACACAACTACTCTGAGGACTCTGCTCTGTAAAAACAACCTTTTACTTTGGGTACTTTCTGTAAGTTATTAGTATTTTGGCCTTTTTCTTCCCCATCTTCTCATTTTTGTGGCAGATATGGTTAAGAAACATCTTGGTGATACATTTTTATTGCTCTTTGCTCTTTTGAACACAACCGGAGACTATGCTTGCTTGTCTCATATTGTCGTATAAAAAAATAAGTTGTCTGTATCCAATACCATCTACTCAAAATCATCATAAACTATGCTCATTAGTAGAATTGCATATGTGTGTTATTTTACAACTATATTTTAATTGTGTTTTCCTTTTAAAGTAACGAAGTCAAAAATTTATTTAATTGCAAATAGAAAAACATAAAAACAAATCTAATCCCATCTCCATCATTCTCTTGGTAAATTTCTAGAGTTATTACTGTAATATTTAGGGCCTCTTGATAACAAATGTTTTTTTGTGTGTGTGTATCAAATTACCTGAGTCAATAGCTCTATAAATGTGCTCCAATCAGTGGAAGGAAGGGTTATGGAAATGCTTCCATAGGTCGCTAGTAAGTCTAGTCCCTAGAGGAACCCTTCTCAGAAAGTATTCAGGTAATGGCTTGTATGAACAGTGCTAAATGTGATGTAAAGAAAGACTCATAAATAAGGCATTGAAACATCAATCACATATGCAACTTCAGGAGGAACACTTCTGACTAGATCAAAAGCAGTGGCTCACTTCTCCAGTAAAGCTGTGATGCAAAAAGAGACAGTCCATGATGCTTATGTAGGTAATAGGTCAAAACAATGAAAGATAACTTGAGTGTTTATATTTCCCCAAGGAAACTGGAACTTGTGACATTCATCAAAACTATAGATAATATTACAATCCAAGAAAAATAGTCATCACCACAACAACAGGTACATAAGACAAAATGAAGATCAAGCATAAAGTTAGATCCCTGTATTAGCATTTGTTTATTTGTCAAAATGAATTCTTGGAAACAGCAAAGTCTTCTGGCTTAAAAGATAATTATACAGCACAGCCCTTGGCATTTGACACATCAGTCAGCTCTGCAGAACTGTGGGTACAAATGAACTGGTTGGAGTAAGTCCATTCAATTTTAACATGTCCATTTTGGTTATTTGATTGAAAAACTACTTCTGCGACTCACAAACATGAAACTTGGATTGCTTCAGTGATATAGCATCCATGTCAGTTGTAAATACTGGTAAGAAGTGCTTTTATGTCTGACATGACAGGGAGAAAGTACTTACTTTGGAGTCTGTGGAAAGCTAATCCTTGTATTTCCAAAAATCTGGTAGTAATCTAGTTAACAAAATGAAAACCCCTAACATTCAGAGGTATAACAAAATGAAATCGGTGTCTGTGAGCCTTGAGATTTTTGTTTTAGTTTAGAAGTAGAGAAAACGGGATTAAAAAGTCCTCTCAGTATTTTAATTAAAATAAATATTTAATTAATTAATTATTTTATTTAATTTAATAACAGCATGTAAATATTGGGGGGGGGAGGTTTGCTACAGAGATTCTGAATGTCAGTGATTTCCCATTGTACCTTTTTTTTGGTGTTAGGTTTTTTTTTTTTCCCTACAAGGGAATCCACCCTTTAAATACATCTTGTCATCTCTACTAGCAAGGGAGAAAGAAAAGGGGACCATATGGCTACATTATCTGTGCCTTTGTTTCTTTTTCTTTAAGATTCAAGTATGATCACTGAAGTGATAACTTCTTGTTATAATCGTTATTCCACGGTCTTCATAGATAGGTCTTGCTGAAAAACTCTAAGCTGAGATCTAGCATGGATATCTTGATTTGAAGAATTGAGGACAGTAATTGTAGAAAATTCTGGTTGTCATTTTGAACCAGGTGACCTTTTTTCCTGCCAAAGATTTTTGTGTTTCTTTTAATTTGACATCCCTGTAAATCATATTGAGCCTGGAAGTTTGCAGTATCTGATCAATATTTTTCTGTTTATATTTTTAATTAAAAAATTAAATTAAATACTTGATCATTCATTTTAATGCAATGTAATCCAATACATACATTAGCCAGCTACAACAGGTTACAAGTTCCCATTATTCTCTAAGAATGTGCTGAAGGTAAGAGGGTCTGTTCTTTTCAGCCTGAATAATACATGTTTATGAAAGTCTAAAAATGACTCAGACTTTATATATATTCACTTGATTAACTGTGATGGCCTATGAAGTGAATAATACATCATCTGACTCCTCCATTTCTGCTGAAGAATTTCAGTACTACATACTGCAGCAGGACTGCAACTTTCATCCTAATAGTGAATAATTACCCATATCAGACACTGTATACTGAAATACACACAGTGGGATAAATTAAAGATGAGGGTTCTTCAGCATCGTGGGTTATAAACAAGATCTATAACCATACTGAGTGCAGCTGTGGCTCTAGATAAGTGGAGCAGGCACACATCAGAAGGTCTGCAGCAGTGTTGATACTTTGTGTCTGTTGAATTTATCTGAATGGAAATCTTACAAAATAGAGTTTGAAATCTCCAGCTGAAGAGTGCCAATACCTGCAGGATTTGCCTCAGGAAACCAGGATTCTCAGAAGTGTATGATTTTGTCAAAAACACATAGGTTAGCTATTCCTTAATACCTTTTTAAGTGTTAACCCTTTCAGACCCTTTTTATTTTTTCTAAAGCTGTTCACCACCATGTTTTCAGGGTTAGCCAGAGCATTCCTGCCAACACGTGCCTATTCATGCTGTGATTATAAACCTGTTCCTTTACCATTTGCAGATAATCAGCATTGATGTGATATGCATGATATTCTCAACATGAGTGAACCATAATGCTGTGACTACCACAGTAACATTTATAACTTGTAATTCTAGAATGTAAAGCCTCTGTGATACTGGTCACTGATGGCATTAAGTATTGCTCTTAATCCACTCACTGCATGGGAGGTGTGGGCTAGATTGTAGCTTACTGAACTGCATGCTGTTAGGTAGGGCTCCACCTGCAGAAACATTGCATGTGTGTATTCTCAGTGCTCAGTTCTGACGTGACCTCTGCTTGAGGATGATTCAGTAATACAGCACCTATGTGGCTTTTCTTTTCTTACTCTTTCACAATGAGAACACAACAACTCTATTTTTAATACAATGTCAAAGAGTGTTGTAATAGCCACAAAAATGTGTTTGAGGGCAAAGAAGGGTAAAGATGTATTTAAAAATACCGGGAACACTTGCCCCCCAGCCGGATTTGCAAGGCAGTCTCATTCAATATTACTCACCTTCAGATCTCCATCTCTATATTTCATTATGTGGAACTCGCACACTTTTGAACTTGACTCTTACAAACAAGGCAGTGAATATTTTATATTTGTTGCTTTGAGAATTTTTTTTGCTTGTTCTGCGTCCCACTAATGGTGTTACATTTATTGTAGGATGGAATGAAGCAGAAGTTGCATATGAAATATGGAAACCCCATAAATAGATAAAAAGGCATATATATTTAATTTGTTCAGGGCAGCTTGTATGTAGCTTTTATTATTTTTGAGCCTTAATATTCAGTACAGCATGTAGGGTATTATTATCACTGCCAGAATTTTGAAGAGTGCATTAAATTCTAAAAGATCATCAAAACATTGACTGTTCATCTCCATTTCTTAATACTTTGTGTTATAGACTTGCATGTCATTGTCCAGCGATAAAAACCTCAATTCTTTTGTTTTGCCAACTTACCTGCTGATTTTCTTTAATATGAATTATAATATGAATTAGGCTTCTTGAGATTATTGAACATTTATTTTCCTTCTAAGTCTTTCTATTCTGTTTTCTTGGGTTTGAGCCTTATTATCACATGAGAGTTCATACAATTTATTTGATCCTACCCTTTCATCTCAGTTTCACTTCGCAAATCCATATTTATGGATGCTCTTACAGCTCTCCACGTTCCCGCACGTCGCGCTCTCTCAGCACCTTTTCTCTTTATCTTAAAGCCACCAAAAATTTTCATTTGAATGTGAGAGCTGAAACCAATGCAAATTTTTGTGTTTTTTTCATGTGTATTATTCTGTCCCACTCCAACAACTTTCTTACTATTTCAGAAGTTTATTCCACATTAAAATAGAAAATTCCAATACCATTTTTGATATAAAAAGTCTCTTTTGTTTTTACCTCATTTAAGCACATACAGACAAGTACAGATTATTCTTGTCTATATGTGCTTTTTATTTTCCTTCTTCATCTTTTTCTTTGGTTCAGTAGGAACTGGACTAATTACCAACACACATTTTAATGCTTTGCTATGAATTTCAAGTAAATTCAATAGTGTACATATTGATGTTCTGCATAAGGATATTGTTGCATTTTCACCATTAACAAACCTTTGTTGTTATGTCTGACATGTAAAGCCTTTTCCGATGTCCTTTTCTGAGTGGTCTGCCTTGTCACTTCACATTATTCTTAATATTGTCTGATTTTGTTCCATTTCCTTCCAGGCAGCATTTACTTTGACTTAAAGGTGCTGCAGTTAGATATTCAATATTACGTGTTGTCCTCACTATGGCTTTTTTTGCAGTTGCTTTTACATTTAGTGTTTTAGGGACTTCACTCAGTTGTGTTTCAAACTCTTCACTCAAACTCTTGGTTTGAGTTTGCTAGATGTCCAAGTTAAGATCTTTTGTGCTTCAGTTTTAATGAGCAATTTTTGTGATGCTCAAGCTGAGGACTCCTTACCTTATAAATACTAATATGTAAGATTTATATCCTCGTATTTCCCGTAGATTAGCCTTAGAAAGAAGATTGTTTTCATGGACTCATCACCAGTGACTAAACAATAGCCATGTTACTAAAGTTTTTCTGGCATGGAAAATATGGTTTTTATTATCTTCATAAGTGCTTCTTGTCTTTTTTGTACACCATTCCAAACTATGGGAAAGTCTCTCATAAGCTCTTGATTTAAGTCTTCTTGCAGAGGATCTCATTGCTCATGTGAATAATTTGTGGTTGGAATAAGAGCTTGATTGATGTTTATGTTTTGGAAATTTTAACAATTAGCTGGCAATCTGGTCATTTATGTCATTGTATTCCATTTTTGGAAAGTCATGTGTACAAAGAAATCAATTCCACATCTCTGTCTTTTTTCTTTTTTTTTTTTTTTTTTTTTTCCTTCCCCTAAAGCTAAGAGCCATAGACTTAAATCAAGGTTATGCTCCCGTTCCACTGGATGGTACCTTAAATAGCAGACAGGAAAACTCAATACAAACTAAAGACATGAATGCAACAAATGCCTTGTTTTGCCACATTTGGAGCCTGGTTGGGTATTTTCCTGCAGGTATTCAATGAAGAGCAAATAAGAGTGGTTTAATTTTTGCCTTTATTTTTCTTGAGCCTTCAAACAATATTTTATGCTGTTGCCTCTGTCCCCCTAACTGAACTGGTGCTGTGGCTGTAAGGCAAAAAGCCTTTAAGGGGTGAAAACTGTACACAAGGCTATTTGTCATCTCCAGAATCACACAAGCTAAGACATACCAAGAATGTTCCCATTTTTGGTATCAGGTCTGAAATCCTCTATATATCAAGTTGATTAAACCAATATAAATAGCTGTTTTGCAAAATCTACACATACACACACACACACACACATATATATATACAATCATTATTTTATACTTGAGACGTGTGAAAGTCTGCTGACAGAAATCTATTTTAAATTGTTGCCCCATACTTCTGTGACAAACAGAAGAGCTGGGTAAATCCACTCAGCTGCCTGTCAGATGGGGAGATGTACTCCTAGATTCTTATGCTAGCAACTACATCTGTGAAACAGTGCACAGGGACTGGGATTCCCAACTCTCTGTTGAAAAAGCCCCTGTAATTCCCACCTTTGTTAGCTGCCTGCAACTTTGTCATCTTTTAAAAGCATTTAAGTTTATGTGGGCTACTGTATGTAAACAGTACTGTATGGATGCATGTAATGATGTAAGAAATTATTTGCAAAACCTGTTTTTTCAGGTTCAAACATTTCAAACATTTTCTTAACAAAAAACATTCAAACATTTTCTTAAAATTACTGCCTTTTGACCAAGTTAGTGAATAAAATCTTGTAAGATACAAAAATGAATACACTTAGTCAAGATTAGTATTCAGAGAATGGCAGGTATAGTCTTGTTATATTCCGAGCTTAGACATCAAACAGATATTTGATTTCTAGCAGCATCTCCAAAACCATTCAAATCTGTCCATAATGTAACAAATCAAGTCATTTTTTTTTTAAGCAATTGAATTCTGACATACTGGCAATAGTAATCACGGCAGTGAACTTAGTTTTATGTGTTTGGTTGAGGTATTTTTTTATTTTGTCCTCTATTACTTTGAATAATAGTTTGTCATTTTTTAAATTGTATTTGAAAGGAGCAATTTCAATTTCATCTGCTGAAGATCTGTATGCTAAATTTCAGGCCAAAGTGAATTTTCTTTTTGTATCATCTGATCTTAGGTCTTTGAAGTCCCTGTGGAAGGGATCCTGTTGATTTCAGGACTCCTAGGCCCAGGCCTAAAGGTTAAACCTTTCTTTTTTTTAAAAAAAAAGAAGCGGAATGAGCTGTCAGAATGTGATTGAAATATGTGGGTGAATTACAAGCTTCAGCTCCAGTGAGGTTGTTTGACAGCATGTATTTAGGGGCTTAACCTAAAGTTAAAGGTTCTGTTTTTCAAGCTCTTGCAGCTACAGTTGCCAACACAGGCTCAAATATAGGAAAGCATAGTGCTGAACTTACAGAAACACCCCTTTGCTTTTTTGGGGACAACTTATTTGATCACTGGTATGGCATAATTGACTTTTATCTGCACTCATCAGTACTCATTATTTTGCACAGAGCAGAAGTGTCAAACCTGTACCATAGCCCTCTTTCTTTTGCCTTTTCATAAATACAATGAGAAAGGACAAAGCATGTCACTCCCTCAGTTTCTCTCTCAAAGCCTCCCTTAAAAGTGTGGATGCTGTCATACACAGTTGACTCAAAACACTGTAAAATAAAATGAACATCTTAACTTGGCTTAAGATGAGACATTCAAGTCATAGGCATTGATCTGGTCTATGTGACATTCGTGAGCTATGACCATGGCATCTGTTTTGTTTTGAGGAGAGAAAAGCTTCACTTGATTTCTTTTTCTGACCTATAATTAAAGAGAAAAGGTATTTTTCTCTAAGCCTTGTTTTCTACCAGCCAGCAATGCTCATGATGCTCTTTCTTTTTCCGTCTTCACCCCCTCCTCCTGCAGAATCTCATCGGGAATTCCTTCACAGGCCTGCGTCTGGATACGTGCCAGAGGAGATCTGGAAGAAAGCTGGTAAGAACTGTTTAAAAACACCAGCTTAGTCGTCTGGCAGCTGTGTGCAGTTGTTAATGCACTGATGTGAGGAATTGGGAGGCGGGGGAAGGGCTTACTAGTAACAAGAAGAAATTGTGTTTAATAATTTTAAACTGGAACTGACCAGGACATTAAATAATTTTATAATAGAAGTATCTGCTGCTATAGTTAGGGGAATATCTGTACTTCCAATATGGACCCCTATTTTCAAGGCTTCAAGTTTCAGGCTGAAACTTGATATGTTAAAAGTTTGTCTATTAGCAATTTGAAAAAGAAGTTAGTGTGGGTGGTTTTTTTAAGCTTCAGGGTTCTTACCTAGTTAAGGTAAGAATTCTCAAAGGAGGGGTAAAAGCCCAAGTACACCTGTTAAAAAAAAGACTTCAACTATGCAAAGTAACCATTCTTAATTTAAAAAAGATTTTGTGCCTGTCAGCCCCCAGTGAAGCCTGTGCTCATAAACCTGCAGAGTGTGCAATGAAGTCAGCAAGTTCACATCTCTGCAGCTGCTCTGGCTGTTCGCAGGGCATTGACAGCATCTGCCTGTGCCTGGAAAGCACCCTGGGCAGACATTGTGGTTGTGCAAAGTTTCCTTAACACGAAAACTCTGCCTGAGCACAGGAGTTTCCTGGCGAGGATCCCACTCCGGTGCTGGAGCTAAACCTTTGCTCTTTTGACACTGACATCAGAGCTTCCTTGTTTTCAGAGGGGCCAGGAGGCAGCTCTTGAACTGCACTGAGATAGTTGAGAAGCTATTTATACACCCAAACACGCCCCCCCTGCTTTTGAACACCTGTATAACCGTGAAGCCTGCAGCAGCTGTCTGAGCAGCAGTTAATGATTAAATGGCAAATATGCAGCAGTGTTGATGCTTTCTGATCAAATCTCCTCTAAATGCTCACTGCTTTCCAGTGTATTTTAAACTAGATACGCAGCATACATTTAAAAATGTTATGCTTTTACCTTGTTGCATCAGACTAGAAGTTGTGTTTTGGGTGTAATGTGGGTTTATCGTGTAAAGTCTACACTTGTCAATATGTTAATATTTTTAGAGCTATTGCATTTACTGTGAAAAATAGTAAAACAGTGTATATGTTTTTGGTTTAATACAAGGAAAGTGTAGTCTTTGTAACTCAGTGCCCAAGAATATTTTCATATTGCCATATTTATGTTAACATTTTAAATGAAAAATACAAAAAAATATGCAATCCCAGAAAATCTTATTAAGAGGAGAATTATTCTGTTGAATTTCAAAAACTTCAGTCCTCTTGCAAAATCTGTGGCTTGATGTCATTTGGCATCAGGTTATTTATGACTCATGGATTCAATACAATAAAAGAAAAAAGTTTCTTCATAATTAACAGAAATTAGTTGAAGCTTTTGGCTTGAGTTTTGAAATCGGATGTGCATTCACACTGCATGTATTCACAAATATACAGGACAATGTAACACAAATGTACAGGACCTGTGATGTCATCTTGTGAACATCTATGTCATCTAAGTCTTTCCTTTGGTCCCATTCCTAGTCTCATTCTCAGGCTGATGTGGATTTAAATCAAGTGATCATGCCTGCAAGTTGCAGCATAAAAGAAGTGTGACTCTGCAGGATGCATACCTGTATCTAAGTCTAGTCAAACATCAGAAAGCATGCTGCTTTCATAAATCATGGTCCTGCATTTTTAGGAGGGTGGTCTGAAACTGGAGGTATCCACAATTTCATGATGAAGGCAGTAATAATAGATAAAGGTGCAATTCAACTCTGTGAGGCGTCTGATGCCATTTGAGGTGCTCCACAGTTTCTGGTTGGTCAAAAACTCCCAGTCAAGAAGGCTACAAATCCCTCACAGGTTATTTCTTTTGGTTCAGTGTGGATCTCTTCATGTGTCAAATGTCTGTAAGGACCAATGTGCAGAGAGCTGGATCAAGTATGAAGTTCTGTTTGGAATACTGAATCCATTACACTGAAGGAATGTGGCATAAAAACAGTTAATAAGCAAACTCAAAAGCATGTGGAGAAGGGATTCACTTTAAACTTCTGGAGATTGGTAGACTCCCGTGTAATTCTTGAAATATACCACATTAGGCATGTGCTTTTGTGGTTGCTGGAGCAAGGACATATTATGCAGTACCTCATGAGTTAAAGCCATGTAAGCCCACTTCAGTTTCATACACCAGTAAGCAGTCACCAGTGCCCTGATTTACCTCATTGAATTATGGATATGGGGATGAAGAGTCCAAGTTCTTGGTATTCCTCAGTAGTCAAGAGGGTGGGAGACAGGTAATGGGGATCAGTCAGATCACAGGATGACTTGCTGGCTGGGAGTACATACTACCCTTCATTAAGTACAGAGAGGGTCGCAGGCCCATTGTGGGCTGCTGCAATAGCTTCTGTCATGAGAAGCTGTCTTCCAGCCATCCCTGTCTCTTAGCCAGGCCCAATGTCCATGTCAGTCCAGCTGAAGGTTCTGGTGTTACACAAGAGGAATGAAGTAACCATCCTTTGTCTTACAAAGACAATAAGTGTCCTGCAATAAGTAGTCCTGAGACAGATGATGCATTTTAGGATACGATGCTGAGATAAGCATTTGTCACTAACTGCCAATGGCCACCCTTGCCAGGATCAGCCTGAGAGTGAGATGATCCAAAATGTTGTGGTGGCACAGGACTGCACATCTGCCCACCACCTTTCTTTTGTCATGATGTGGACAAATGTGCTGATGATGTGAGGGAGGTGACCAGGAGCTGGCTGGTGAATCATCATTTTGGGTGAAAGATAAGTACCTCTCTTAAGTCTGCTCCGAGGACTTCAGACCACACTGAGTAATGCCTTTTCCATACAAGTTGTTTGCTTCCTGGACCTTTCCTTGTGTGTTAATGCTGCTCAAAAGGAAGGAAGATTTCAGTTGCATTCCTAAAATGACAGTGAGTTTGTGCCAAGAATGCTTAGCATTGGTGGGAAGGTACGTGCATCTTAGATACTTGGTTTTAAAAACTTCCAGATTTCTTCTTTCTGATACTGGAATCTAATCACTCTTCCTTTCTCTGGAAATGAAGGGAAAGGAAGGTAGCTGGTATCATTCTTGGTCTTCATAGCTCATCATTGTCAAGGCAAATAAAAATCTGCTTCACCATTACCCTTATCACAGATATATCGTAACCTATGAAAATTGCATTGTGTGTCTATGAAATATCAGTAGTATTTAGTTTAAGAAGCTGTGAAGAAAATCAGTGATACACATTTTCGTCTGGTTATTTAGGTGTTCATGAGTTTGTAATATATTGAAATAATGATGGTGCATTGTGACCCAATATATTATAACTTAATTATTTTCACACGTAGTATAGCTCAACACAAACTCTGTCATCAAAGTTGATGGAAATATTAAAATTCAATCCATAGTTTAAACCAGTCAAAAAGTATCAGTCAGTCATATGGCCTCATAAGTACTTTCATGCATCTTCATGCTCTTAGAAGCATTGCAAAAAACTTAAGCAACATAGAAGATACAATTTTCCACTTCTGTGTTTGGTCTGAAAAGAAGTAGATTATCTGGGATGAAAAACTACAATTAGAAGGCCATGTAAAAAGCAAGCTGGAGCATTTTTGCTTGTATTTAATATAAGAAATTGGCATTTCTAACCACTGTAAATACCTAACTGTAAAACTAAATTTATATAATGTAACAAAAGTGCATCATGTCATGCAAAGATCATTTCTACTTGTAGCAAATACCAGCAAGAATACAGATTTTCTTAAAGAAATCCACTTTGTCAGTAACTGCAGTTCATAGACATGAAACGCCTGTATTTGAGTTGCCTCATTTTTCTGAAAAGGGTAATAAAATTGCGTCTGTATGTTTGCCTGTGTATATTTCTTTTCTCGTGATCAGTGAATGGTTACAGTTGGTAATAAATATTCAAGCACCTTGCAAATGTCCTACCAATTCCCTTTGCTGATCTGTGTGTGCCTGTGGGACTAGAATAGGAATGCATAATTTAAATATAAATTGCCTGTTTTGCATATACAATTAGACTAGCTGTAGCTTTGATCGTAAGCAAAAATTATTGTCCTGTATTGCCACTTAGATAGAATTTTAATTCACCTTGAATATTCAAAGTAAATTAAGCCTTGGCTGCATGGTTGAAGGGTATGATTTTTTCCTCTCCTGAGGCTTTCCCCTAAACAACATTTATGGTAGGGTAATATAAGGGCATATTTTCAGCCCCATAAAAATAAAGGCATAAGTTTTATCTCTAAATCCCTCCCCACCCCCTTGAAAACTTCAATTGAAACATCTCTTGCAGATATGCACACCTGTAACATGCACACATACTCCTTAAGAGAGCTCATCTTTCATTTTAGTTCAGTTTTAGTCAGTACATGGCTTAATGTTAAGTCTTTATTGTAATTTGCGTAATAACTGAAAATGGAGACTTCATGTAAACACTATTTTTTAAATAACATGTGCAGAGCTATCAGATCTAGCTCAGGAGAGTGATTGAGCATCTGTATGTGAGAGTTATGTCTACATGTGCATGCACACAAATACATGGGCTATATGCATGGACTGAAACTCAAACACAGCGCCGTTCTAATACTTAAATTTTAATCTACAGTAAAACATTTTTAATAAAAATCTGTGGCTTTAATTAAACAGAACATTTAATTAAGGTGGGTTTTAAGTGCATGAAACAATTAAGTGCAAACACTTGAATGAAACATGTCATAATTAGTTTTAATAGAGTGTTAATTGGTACTAGGTTTGCCAAGTTAATAATTACCGCTTATTAAATTTTCAATTAATCATTGTCATTTTGCTTTGAATAAAGATGAAAATTAGATAAACTAATTCAGGGGGAGGATGGTTTCCTTGTTAATTAGAGCAGTTAATTAAAAAAAAAAAGAAATTACTTGTTTTAGTTGTCAATTAAAAGACTGTTCATTAGTAAAATCTTTGCACTCTTCCTGCAACAAAAGCCAAATAACTACTTGGAGACATGTTTTCTGGAATAAAAGATATGACACTAGTATATACCAAAGAAAAGACTGATACTACCATAGTTGTTTTACAAGAAGCATGAAGGTTTGAGTTCAATGATGTAGGGTTCCCCTGCTCATTGTTAATTGTGCTCCAAAGTCTTGCTGGGCAGGGTGTGCTCAAGAGCTCAGAAGAGCCAAGAAGTCAAGTCTTCAAGTATAAACATGGATTTGAAAGACAGATCAAGAGGTCAAATGATTGTTCATAAACAAATTTTAATGTTTTCTCATAAAATGGTATGTCCAAGGAAAGAGACAGTGATTGAAAATTTTTAAGTAAACTCTTGGGTTTTTTTTTAACTTCATGTATTTATTTGTTAACATACGAGAAAAAAAATGTTAAAGACCATAAATCCTGTTTTAATTTCCCCAACCTTAAAAATACATTTTAAAAAGTCTGTAATATATCTTAAATAATAATTATTGTCGAGTATATGCACATATCTGCTGTGCTGCAAAACAAATTTTTTAGTGTTCAGAAAGATTGCAAATATAATGGACCAGAGATCTGAAATGATTGTACCTAAAGAAGTACTGACTGCGAATCAAAACAGCAATAATCAGAACTAGTGGCAGAGACTTTGATGATGGGGAAGAAGCACCCAGTGCTTCTTGAGGATTCTAGAGGAACCAGGTTCCTCTGTGTCCTACTCAGAATGAAGACTGTCATTATAATTGAGAGTAATCGTGACGTAACAGTAAGAGTAGTGATGCATTTCCCACGTCAGTCCCAGGAAGCCGTGTGCCGATGTGCTGTGCTGACGCAGATGTTTTCTGTTTGCAGAGGAAGCTGTCAATGAAGTGAAGCGCCAGGCGATGGCCGAGCTGCAGAAGGCGGTGTCGGAGGCCGAGCGGAAGGCTCACGACATGATCACTTCGGAGAGGGCCAAGATGGAGCGCACCGTTGCCGAAGCCAAGCGCCAGGCGGCAGAGGACGCCCTGGCTGTCATCAATCAGCAGGAGGATTCAAGTGAGGTAAGGGCCTTGCTGGGCAAGCATCACCTGTGGCTGCAGACCATAGGTGTGTCTGAGCTGGCTTTTATCTGTGTGACACAGGGCATCAGTGTCCGCCATTAACTCTTTGCATAACTGTTTTGGATGAATGTTTCAGGCATACACCGAGTTCCAAATTCTCTTGGCTATGTTATAATCTGAGCCCAAAATAGCTAGTGAGCTTGAGGTCTCTTCTTGCCTTTTAACTGCTGGTCAGGGTTACATATTATGTTCTAATTTGACTTTTCAGTAGCTTCATTTTAAAGCACTTCAAACTCCCATACTGAATAGATAAAAAGATGCTTGGTGGAAAACATTTGACACTGAAATCTAATTTAAAGAAATTATTCATGAAAGAGGTTGTAGAGAAAGGTGGGTAAAAACTTGTCTGGGGACAGTGTTCGATGTAGAAGCGATTAGCAAAAGTTGATGGTTCCTGTAGGACAGAATGTGAATGTAAATTTGCAAGTGTTTCCTTATTTTGAATGTATTGCTTTGGCTGCAGGGTATATTTCAGAGTTGAGGAGTGGGCAAAGAGCATTTGGTAGAAAAAGAAATAGACTGAGAGATCAAAGAGTAAAACAAGAATAAGTATGTTAAACCTTGATGTACTTTCAGACCTGAGAGTGGAAACCTTGATTTGTTATGATACAGGACACCTGACACCATGGCTACATGGAAGCTGGGAGTGAAAGAGCAGTGTGTGTTTGACCAGTGCTGCATCAGTCTAGATAGCAATTAAATTTTATGCTTTTTTTTTTTTAAAAGAAAAAGAGTCCTAAGTTAAAACTGCCCTTAAAAATGGACATGACAAGCAAATTTTGTCCATTAGAAGTTATTTCTATATAATCTCCATTTCTGGAGACCACTGAAATGAAAGAGCATTACCTTCATGAATTATTTATTGTTTGTATACTAAGATCTTGACTGTAGTAAACCCACTTTTTAAAATAACTTCTAAACAGCGGGGAGTGGGGGAAAAGAGTAGGTGACAATCCCTGTTACCTGGGGACAGACATTTGTGTATGCTCAAGTATAAACACTTCGCAAGGGCTGGATGGGCAGTGTTGTAGAAAGATCCCTTAAGTTGAAAGATGCAGATGAGCTACCTGCAGCCTGCTGAGAACACTAGCAGAAATCACCAGCACATAAGTCAGTGGCATGCTGCAGTATGCATCTGTAATTTGAGGGAGCGTAAGTTTTTAATTCATACCAGGCTTCTCTGGAGATGAAAGACCATTGTGGGATCACTGAATGCCCAGAGTTTCTCCTTAATGTGTAGCAGATGAATAACAAGGAGACAAAAGGAATTGATTTTCAGCATCTGAAAGTTTCTCAGGAAGAAAGGGACTAGGGGAAGTATATGTACCCTTTAAGTACTAACTGTTCCATTGTAGATTAAATGAGACATAAATTCAATTTATTGGACTTTTGTATCTAAGATACTCAAGGACATTTTCCTGCACTGTTCGTAGAAAGGGCATCTTTCTGATATAACATCATTAAAGAGCTGTCATTTTGTGTGCGTATATGTACAAGAGACTCCTATTGTTAAAAACAAAATTCCAAAGGTAAGTACCTTTGGAGGAAACAGCACATTCAATCTATTTAGTGAACTGATATAGTGTGAACAGGACAGAGGAAGTACTTCTGTTCCAGTACGTACAGCCACAAGCAAATGTGTATCCAAAGGAATGTGTAGAGAGTTTGTGTGCTGTGATTAACTTCTTAGCAGTTAAAGCTCTGGAAAAATCCATGTAACATCTTTCCTTCTTCTGCAGTAGAACTGATTATGAGGTTTTTCACTTCTTAGGAACAGGATGTTGGGGAAACAGTTCTTTTAATTGCATTCTAATGAAATGTGGCTGATAAGGTTATAGGTGTTCTCAGGGCTGTGTGTCCTCAGGGAGGTTACTAGACCTAGAAATGAGGTCTAGTGTCCTGATCCTGCAACTTTCTCCCCTGTGGTCATCAAGGTGGCTGTTTTGAGGCACAAGTTTTAGTAAGCCATCAGAGAGAAATCAAGTTTGACTGTCTGTGTTTACAGGTGATTGATTAACTACAAAGGGAGATGATGGCAATATTTGTTTGAGTTAGATGTATCTATTTATAAGCAGTTTCACTTCAGCTTCTAATTATGACAAACTCCAATCACTTAGGCAATGTTTCTCACAGTTACCTGTTAACTCAGGCTGGTTTGGTATCCTTTTCGGGTGACTTCTGTAAGAATGGACTGGACTTTTCCTTCATCTTTGGGGGCAGGAGATCAGTTTGCCAGTGCTGGAAAAGTGTTTCTTCAGAGATGAGACTCTGTTTTTCAGATTTGAGGAATAAAACTCCACACTTGTTTTGGTATTAATTATCTCTTGGATCTCTCTGTGGACATTTCTCCTCATTTGTCTAGGTCATCAGTCTACATAAACTTCTCTCTGTTTACAGCTTTCAACAGAACATTTACAGCAATACAGATTCCTGTGCACTTAAAGCATTGGAGTAAAATTTCTAGAGCTAGAATATTTCCAGTTTCAAATCTGAGACTGTTACAGTGCAGCCTCTGAGTCTTGCAGGTCCAGGGGGAATGCCAAGCATCTCGCCTCATTCCTTATCTTTGCTGGGATGTTGTGCCAAGGCGTGCAAGAAAGCTCACTATAGGCTGCTGGATAACCTCCATGCAGTTCCTGACAGACAATATTTCTCTCATGGGTGTCATTATTTTTTTGGGCTGTTGAAACTATGAATGGAGATGAGAATTTGATGCCAGATTTGTAATGTATAAGATACAATTTTTGACTGATATGGCCACTCCCTGTCTATTGGCAAGGTTTCTCCCTTCATTTGTTTTTCAGTAAAATGCAGCCTGATCCTAGCTGAGGCTTCTTGAAGCTGTTCTGGTGTGAGAATTTTGTGGCATGATTTTTATTGCAGTCTGCTCCAGTTCTCAAAGTGATAACTAGTACTAAGACTCGGGTTTTTTGTGATTATTATAATGCAACCTCCTAATCCAAGACCTTTCAGAGATCTCACAAAGAAAAGTAGATTGGATTTTTGATGGGGTTTTTGTTGGTGTTGCTGATTTCTGTGTTGGGTTTTGGTATTTTTTCTGGTTTTGTTTGGGTTTTTTGGTATTTATTTGGTTGTTTTGCTTTGTCTTTAACCCAGAAAAAGTAGGATCCCTGAGTGCAAGATTGTCTTCAAGAAAAAAGTGAAGTTGGGCATATTAAGATGACCAGATCAAAATTCCAAAATAAAGGGAGCACAAGACATTAAGAAGACTAATAGGGGAGGTGTAATATTCATAAGCATCTTGACTTTTGAGAAATGGTCTCCAAGATTTTGAGAATGACCACGTTACATAGCATAGGTAGAATTTCTGACTCTGATCCTTTGCTGAGCTATTGTTCTTTACTTATCTGAGAGTTGTTCAGTGTGGTTTAGCTAGTACTCCCACTGCTTCAGTGTCTGTGCATTTACTTTCTAAAGATTTTCATAGTTTTTTCACATAAGACCTTGCAACTGACCAGCTAATAGTCGTGCTTTTCTGTTATTGAAATTGGTTGAGGACCAGCTAACCTAGCAGACTGCTGGAAAACAAAAGGACCAGGAAAAGGCCTGCCTGTCAGCAAGGCTGTTCTGAGCCACAAATTATTTCTTTACCAGTTCCTTGCAGTTGCTTGACAAAAGATGACCCATTCATCAGTAGTTGGCTTGGCTAAGTATGAAAACATGTGTGAGCAGTGTACTTTGTAATGACTGCTGTGCTTGCTTTGGCTGCAATGTGCTGCTTTGCAAATCAATTTTAATAGCGAGGGTGAACAGTTTAGCAAAGAGACTGACTGCCCAGATTGTAAAGGAGGGAAGGGGGGTGGGGTGGGATCATCAAAACATCTGTCTTTCTGGTTTGGTATAAAATGCCACTGAAAAATCTGACACTCAGTGTTCTGATTCAGTTTTGAGTAGGTTGAGGGCTGGGGACAGGGAAGGAACACAAGTGTTTCAGTTCTCTCTACTTAAAGCAGATGCTGACATCTGCTCAGATAAAACAAGAATGTAACTGCTCCAACACTGCTTTTAGGAGATGTGTAATGTTAGGGCTTGTTTATATTGAAGCAGTTCATGTTGTATGTGAATATCACACCTGACATTTTTGAAGACAGCTGGGTTCAATCTCTGCTGACCGGTCCATCGAGACCAGGACTGTGCCAGCAAACCTGACTCTGAGCATCAGATGGTGTGATTCAGGCAAGCCTGGTTTTCAGGCTGGTATTAAGTTTAATACCTATGTCAGCTAATGTTTAATTTTTTTGGCAGAGCATCTCTTGGAAAGTAGCACATCATCCCCTGCAGTACAGAGGCACCAGAGCCATGTGCTCTGCACAGGATCAGTCCAGATGTGAAGTGAACATTGGCACTGCCCCAGACTGCTAAGCTAAGCCTGGCTCGCCAGCTTGCATGTCTCTTCTGTGGGCTGCTCTGCACTTCTGTTTTCAGGATTTAGCTACTCTCACTGACTTGTATGAAAGTTCACATATTTCACTCAATAAACAGTGGCTTAGGCAAGCCGGGAGTGTTCAGTGATAGCTGTAACTTGACTAGAAACATCTAGAAGTTTTACATTTTGACACAGTGTGGGAATTTCCTAAGTACCAATACATTTTCCTTTCTAATAAGTCTTGGATAAAATTCTCATAAACAACTTTGCTGGATTTTTACACTGCTATTCAGCAGCTCATACAGTTCTCATTTATGCCCCTGTGGTTTCAGTGATTTCTAGATGTTCCTTTTCTTGTGGTTAGCAGTGGTAGAATTTTGAATCTCATGGGCACTGCCGAACTGGGAAAAATCTCAGTTCTTTGTACCAGCCATGCTTCCTTTCATGGTGAACTGGTGAAATCCAGAATTTCTCAAAGATGACAGAATGAGGGTTTTTTTAAATTTATTTAAGCAAGCTCTGTACTAAGTCTCAGTTGAAGTGTCAGAGGAAAGCAAATACTCAATTCTAGTTAAATATTTCAGAGATGAAAGCAACAGGATGGGCAGAATTACTGGCAAGTATATGTTTTGGTACTGGAGACCACAGAAATGGAGATGTTTTGTTTTTAAGAATTTTCATGAGAGCAAACAGGAATGTTTGAAGATAGAAGCTTAAGTGCATGAGAATTGAGAGTTTGACCTAAGATAAGGCTCTGACCTAAGACTGAGGTTCCTTGTCAGTTGAAAGAGGAGGATGAAATGTGATCAGTGGTATAAATTCGGAGTGAGATTCCCATCTGGTGTAATTTAGCTCAATTTCATTGAATTAATTCATTTTCAAGGTAGTGAAGTTAAATTGAATTATGTTGTCTGAGAATCTAGCTTTTTGTGTAACCTCACTGTTTCACAGGCAAACCAACACAGTTAAGCTGCAATCCAGTCCTCATAGTTTTAGCTACATCTGGAACCTTATAAAGCATGAGCTGGAAGTGCAGTGTAGTAGGTCACTACCTAAAGACAGAATATATAGACCAACGGAGGCTTTGAGAGATTGGCTTCTCCCTTTTTCAATCCGTGATCAACTCTAGCTGTACCATTCCCCCTGTTTGTCCTGTGCTTTAATGATGGGGATTCTCCAACATCTCTAGGCAATTTGCTCCTATTCTTAGCAGAATTTTGATCCTGTTACTTCTGCTTATCCATGTAGAGATGGATGTCGACATTCAGTGACTGCAGTGATGTTTGGGTGCTACTGCCCCTTTTAGGCTACCATCTCGTATTTAACAGTCTGAGTTCATTCAGACTCTTATCATGGCTTGTGTTTGTCTGACTTGTGATTAATCTGGCTGCCTTTCTTCGGGTTCTTTCAAAGTCTTGTTTGTCTTGCTTGATTTTCTGTATTTGAAGTGCATCTCAACCTCCATGAGGCTCCCAGCTGCATCTTGCCAGTGATAGGAGATAGTCTTAAATCAAGCGTAAGACAGTCTGTAGTTGTGGTCATATGCCCTCGTATGAAGATTGTCATCTCGTCATCAACATGACACTGTGGCCATCTGTTGTCCAAGATGCTGTGTACACACCTCAGCAAGGGTGCTCCATTTTGCTGGTACCTGCTAGAGCATCCCAGGAAGGAAGGTACCCTGAGTATGTTCAATCCCATTGTGAGGTCAAGCTTTGTCTGTGATAGCTGGATCTGCTGGAAGTACATGAGCAGCAGGGGCATACGAAGCACAGCCCAGGCTATTAGCTGGTGTCTCGAGTCTGGCTTTTCTTTGGTAAAATTTGGGGCTATCAGCCAGCACAGGGAACAGAAAGCATTTGTTTTGAAAGCTTGTGGTGCCCAAGCCTGATCTTTGCTGCTCTTTTTCACTACTTGCACATGGGAAGGAGCAATGAATGGTCACAATGGTGAGGGCTGTGTGGGACAGGGAGTTCTGCACGTCAAATCCAGCTGCTGTCTCAGTACAAGCTCCCTGTGATGTGTGTGCTTGTTTATGTTAATTTGCACTGTAGTAATTTTTAAATGCAGTAAGTTGCTGCATAAATGTGAGCAGTAAAATTTATTTTGAAATTCTTGTATTTTATGTGGTTTTATTCCCACAATTACACTAAAGCTGTAATGACCTGTTAAATTAGAAATAATATGTCCAATGAACAAAATCACATACCAAGCAGTGTAGGACACATTAAGTAATCATGTAAGGAGCCAGCTTAGTACTTCACCATTTCATTAAAATCTTGCACCTATGTATCACTTTTCATGTTCTGCACAGTCTGATAGTTAACTGATGTTTATTTTAATAAGAAAGTTGAACCAATACTGCTAGAATTCAACTACTATTTCCTGACATCAATACAGATCATGTGGTAAAATACTGAAATAATCTGTGGTGGCTCTGGTCACATCTGGAGTCAGATCTCTATCTGCTCCTCAAAAAGGGAAGGAAAGTGAAGATTCTTCAGATGCTGGCCTATATTAACTGAACAGATACCTGAATGAGCTTGACATCCTCATGGTAATTCCCATGCAATTAAAGCATGAACTTCAATGCTGCAAACAGATCTGCACAGGGGAGGAATTCCTGCACCTGGGCATTTGTTGGCTGTCTTCAGCATCATTCCACATGGGGGGAAGGTGTCTTTTCAGAAAAGTCTGCATGGGGATTTGTTTTCAGATGAGGGAATGAAGGAAAATATGGGCCAAACCCAAGGCTGGCAATTTGGCTGGAAGCAAATAGCTAGGAGATCAGCAGGCATGGCAATATGTGGAAACTGTGCAAGTACAACTGGAACAGAATTACACCATGTTTACTGATCACAGTACAAGCAAGCATGAAGCTGTCAAAATGAAACTTTCATTAGTACGAAAGAAATACAGAAATATTGTAATATAGAAATAGAATATGTACTAAAGAATAAAAAATAAATGAAATATAGATACATATAAAATGCAAAATATAAATATATTAGTAGAATATATAATAAAGTATAATAAATATATATTGCAATAAGGAAATGTTAGTATAGCAAAAGAAAGAGAATCCAGGTACACTTAGTTATCTTTATGGTTAGAAGGATGAAATGCCAATACAAAATGCTAATGCAAAAATGTCATATCATTTTGGTATATGCATAAATATGTCTGTGTGGATACATGTTCATGTACAGTGGCCTAAATTACTTATAGTGATTTTTACAGTTCTTGTGGAGATAAAAGGTTGTTTAAAGAAAAGGTGTTTGCAAATAGTATAGATATTAAGTTCCAAAGGTGGATTTACCTCTCTGGCACTGGACAGAGTGTGAGCAAATGAACCTGAAACAATGACTACTGAATCAAAACCAGGTGATGCCTGGTTCAGACAAGGAGTCTGAATTCCTGACGTTTAACTACCAGAAACATCTGTTTCTGTGTGTTGGTAATTCCACCTTTTTTTTTTAAGTGTTTTTAAAGATGGGAACAATTTTATGAATTAAAAAAAAAAAAGTCCCAAACACATGTATCTGTAATTACCTGGTTTAGTCTGTGCATTTAATCAGTATGAACTGAGAATGCCATATACCTTTGATTTCAATCTTAAAGAACAATTGGGCACAGGACAGTCACTCTTTCCCCATTTGCCAGTATATGCCTATGCAAAAAAAACAACCAACCCTCCAAAACAATGAAAACCAGCAAAAAAAAAAAAAAAAAAAAGAGAGAGAATATGGAAGTAACTCAGGTATATTTTTCTAAAGCCACTTGATACTGATTAAAAGTCTAATTTTCTTAAAATACTGTTTTGGATTTAGGTCTTTGTTTCATTTTGGAATTGGGATTTTTTTTTTTTTTAAAGTAGTTGAGGAATATCACTTAAGGATTGGCTGTGTTCCAGCATCCAGCTGGCAGAGCTATAGAGTGTGTTAAAGTGAATAGCACACATATTCTGCAGTGGCTTCCCCCTCCTGCCAAAGATTTAGTCTCTAGCTTAGCAGTTCACTGCCAGAAGTGCCACTGAGTCAAATGGTATTACTCAGATGATTAAAAATTAGGTTTTCCTAGGGTAGCAAGTTTTCCTAAGTCAGCAAGTTTTACCTATGTGTTAAGTAATTTTTTCCCTTTCTTATTTTGCATTAGTCCCTCTTCACTTCTGGAAAAGCACTTTTTTGTGTGTGCATGTTTCATTATTTCTTTTAATAAATTTTTAAAAGGAAGCTAGCAGAAGTTTTACTGAAACTTCCTATTAGTCAGCATCCTGCTGGTTGCTGGATGTGGGGCATACTTGGAGTTTGCACCATTAGTACTAGCAAAGAGCTGCTTCTGTTCTTGCCTGGTTTCTGAGACAGAGTCATCCAGCTGCCTGGAGCTCCTGTGGAACAGGTTCAGATACCCAAGATAGCACCTACTGATGGCTCAGCTGTCCTTAGGCAGAGGATTGACCAGCAGTTCCCTGCCAGCTGTTTTTACTGTAAAATTTAGGACACTAGCTAATTTCTCCCATCTCCCTC
>NC_142200.1:29354362-29426862 GCF_049639895.1 Pseudopodoces humilis
CCAGAAATATCCTTCTCTTGTATGAGAAGTCTTTCATTCAGAAAGCATTTGAAAGAATATAGGAAATCTAGAGTGGATATTAACAGTAAATGCCAACCAGATCAAGACTTCTTTGACCTCTACACTCATTTTTTGACAGAAGTTTAAGAGCCTCATGACTGGATTTTTCTTATGGATAAATAATGTAAAACATTTCAACAAATTTGTGATACCACCATTACATTTATTAAATTCACTCTGTTGATCAATAGCCAAATATACCTTCTGCAACAGGAAAGGAGAACTTCTGAAGTAGGAGAGCAAGTATGTTCTGAAATCTCTGCTGTTAAGAGAGACAGCTTATGTGTTTAGCCTCTCCTGTGATGGAGAAAAGAGATAGGAATCAATATCTTGCAAAGAAATTTCCTAAGGTGAAAACTAAAATAGGTGACCTATTATCACTTGTAAAAATTGTAGTTTATGGGGTTTGGAAGGATTGGGTCTTTACAGCCCTATTTCCTAATTAAAAGCCTCAGATAAAAGCCTGCATGAGAGAGAATGTGAATAGAGAAGGCCTGACTCAGTGGGGAACTGCAGGAAGAGTGAGAATTTGTCATTTACAGCACCTTTGGTCAGGAGAAAAGGGGAGAAGAGAAAATTAAAGCTTAAGAGCTCAGTATTTGAGGACTTATGACTTCTGAAAATCATTTAAAATCTATGGCTTTGAGTTGGGTGATCAAATACTATCTGGAAAAGCTGTCAATTTGTGGGGCAAAAGATGGAATTGCTCTCTTGCAATTTTTGATGATTGTTGAGAGGGAAGCTGCTGATGTAATGTGATGTGACTTCTGAACAACCTTCAGAGCAGCGTCCCTTAGCAACTTACAGGATTTATGAAAGCTGAAGAAACTTCTTAGACTAACTTGTAATTGACCTTGCTGACCTTTGGCATCACAAAAAATCTTACACCATTTTTAAGGTTAGCAAAACCCCCTCTGAACTCAAAAAACAACAACAACAACAATGAAAGAATATTTGTCCAGTTATTCATTATTCCTTGTTATTCCTGATTATGTGGTTTTAAAATGAGAAAAATACCTTAGCCTTAAGAATGCCAGCCCAGCAGTCATAGTTCAAAAAAGTAATAAGCATGGTAAGGAGGAACTGGAATAGACATTATGATAGATTAGAATGGTTCTGTAGATATTCAAGTTACTTCCTTTTCCCATAGTTAGATATTATTGCAGTAATCCAAAAAGTTGATGAATACTAGATGTACAGATGGATATTTTCTTTGAGGTTGGAGTTTTTTGGTGGATGGGTAGTGTTAATATGCATTTTGGTTAGAAATTGTATAATAGACAAGGATAATAAACAATAGACATTACCTGCTTAAAATGCATAAATTAATGTCCAAATGGATGTTCATACTTTCCTTAAAATGACAGAGACAGATCCTTCAAGTTAGTCCTATTTTGTTTTCCAGTGTGCCATTTTATCTTCATTCAGCAAAGTGACTGACCCACACTCAGACTGAGTAGGAAAAAATTACTGAGCAGTGAAGAATGTTGCAGAGTCACACACTTTCCTTGGCTACCTCTTCTGGAAGGATGTCTCTGCCTTCACAGTAGAGGAAAATTGACAAGGAAAGCCAAGGAAGGAGGGATAAAGGGAGCCTCATTGTTCATGAAAACCATTCCCTTATCATTTTCAAGCAAAAATACAGAAGTGTACAGACTGCCAAAACACCTTGATAATTTTTTCATCCAGCTTTTTCTAACATTGTGCTCCTTGATGCTCTAAGGACCACTCCCATTTGCTCTCCTGTGATATGGTCTCCTTGGCTTGACTTGAAATGAGACATGCCCTGGGGTCTGTAGTTCAAATACTCTCCTGTACGTTGTTAATGGGGGCAGACAACTCCATCTGTAAAATACAATGCTTGTTCTCTCTTGATTCATGTGCTTCACAGAGACACAAGGTGAGGATACCCTTCTAAATACGGTTCAGTGACACAGAGGTAAAACATTAGTCTGTACTAGCACTGTAACTACGAGCCACAGAAAATATGAAAGGAAACTTGGAAGGTAGCGAAAACATATTATTGAAATGACATATACAATGAGGTTTGTGCTGCTCTGGATGTTTGTTCAAAAGGAAAAAGTGGTGAAGCTCCCTGAAGCAGGATTTTCTGAGATACTTGCCACTATGGTAGCTAAGCAACGTTATGTTAAGTAACATAATAAAATTAACTAAAACATTCATTCTTTCAAGTATGAGCTAGTTCCCTGCTCTCCAGGATATGACAATTATATAAGACAGTCTGAAAGGAATTCTGTCATCACTGTTTCAGCATTTAATTCCTGTCTTTCACCCTCAATTAAATCAATGAGCTAGACACCTGGGTGTTTTTGAAAATCCTATTAGGTGTGCCTTTTTTACCTAGAGGTTATGAGATACTTTAAAACTCTGGGATTCCGGACATATGGCTGCTTCAGAATTATGCATTAAAAAGAGTTGTTATTCTGCATTTTGACATATCCTGGTGTAAGAAATTGTTCATTTAAAGCTCATCTCGAATACAAACCAATTTATGTATTATAATTACCAAATATGCACATCTTTTTAAGATTTTAACAGTCTGCCCCTTGACTACAATTGGCTGCATGGGACAGTCTGGTGACACCTAGGCACTGCAGGTGGGATGTCACCCATGATATTCACGTCAAGTACAATTTTCCCAAATCTCACTCACACTGGTGGAACCAAGAGGTGGTGGAACTAAGGGGTGCTGCAAGTCCTACTCAGATTCAAAAGGTATTTCCATGATTGGCTGTTATGGCCAGATGACCTTGAGTCCCAGTGTCCCTGGCACTCCACCATAGTCAAGATATCAGTTATGATCCTGTGTTTGTTATCAGAAATTGTGAAAATTGCTTTTTGGGCATGTTGTTGCTTATCTTTTCTACTGTCCCAATAAAGCTTTATTTTATAATGTGTTATACAGACTCCAGTGCTGTTCAAACTGAAAACCCTTAGAATTTCTATTCTGGTTATAATTCAGATAGCTGGGTTAGAGAAAAAAATATCACAATTTCCTTGGAGTCAGTGCAGCTTGATGGATAACTATTGTGGGGCACCCAGCTTGCAGAATTTCAGGTGTATTTGTATGATATACTTGAATTATTGTGCCAAAAGATTTTGTTTAGCAGTCATGAGTTTACCTTCATACCTTCATCAAAAGGATAAAATATTGAAGCTGTTGAATGAATTTTCTAGTAAGAATACATTTTTGAAGGTTCATATAATTTTCAGTTATTCACATATAATCAGATTTAAAACGTGTTCATTTTTTCACTATCACAGGGCACCATCCCACCTACAAGATGCACTGTAATGAAATCCTTTTCTGGATAAATAATTATGAATTCTAGGAGGAATGAGTCACTTAGCTTTGCATTCAACTCTTTGTGATATTCTATAACCAACAATAAGAATATTTCTTTCCTTGGTATGGAATGACGGTTGAAGTAGGTTCTTCTAAATCCACCACCTGCTCTTTAATTTGCCTTTATGTAGATAAAACATTTTTTATAAGGAGATGTCACGCTTCTATTTGATAATGTATTTTATTAAATGCAAAACAGTGAAGTTAAAGGTCTGGATTCAACCAACAAAAGCAAATTTACCACTTCATTCTTAACTTACTCCATATGCCTAGTTAATGTAGCACATAATAAGAAATTTGGCCACTGCACTAAAACCATTGTAGTATCATTGGAACCAATGAAATGGCCTTAAATGCTATACTGAAGTGTTGGAGCACTCCCTTCATTATTATCTACTTATGTCATTCTCATAATTAGTTTTGTTGTTGTTGGGTTTTATTGTTGCTGTCGTTTTGGTTTTTTTGTTGTTTTTTTGCACTAGCTTATATACACACTTGTTGCTATCAAAGCATGCAAAAAATTACAATTCCTGTATTTTTCATGTCTTTTTTTTCAAATTTAAGGTCAAATTCCATGTACTAAATCTGATTTGAAAAAAAAGTGTGAAATTTCAACATGAGCATGAAACAAAACCAAACTTACCTTTATACCTTTTCTTGTTTTCTATCTTCCTTTCATACTTGGATTTATAGTTTCTCAGTTTTCCAAACACCTCTGGGGTTTTAGATTAATATTTTATGATTCTTTCCCATTAAAAACATGGAATGTTGTTTTTCTTCCAGTTTAGCCTCTCTTCTGCCATATTTTATATTTTATTATATGCTCTATTTTTTTTTTAAATCTTCCTTAATACCTAATTCATTTAGTTCCTCTTTATTTTACATTTCTTCACTTATTTTTAATCCGTTCTCAGCTTAAATATCATTTTTCAATTTTTGATTATTTATCTTCAGCCTTTAAATCAGATGACTTTCACCAGCTAAGAATTTTGCATCTTGTTACTTATCTTGATTCTCTGATGGGTGAGACACAGAAGTCTCGAGCTGTACTGTGAAGACCCAGTTGTGCATCTTCTGCTGAGTGAAACTACCTGATTCTGTGGCTGGTTTTGAGAAGGCTGAATGTGAATAGCAGTGTCCTGATTTACCCAAAGTAACATTGAAACTCAAACCTATTTGTCTGTAGCTGTTTCTAAAGTACCCCTCCAGCATGACACTACCCGGTACTCTACCCTCTAGCAATTAAGCCATATTTACAGTAGCAGCTGGGACTGAGACCACGTGGAGCAAGTCCCAAGTCCTTGCTATCTGTGTGGTTAATACACCTAAAACCCATCAACAATACTCAGAAAAACCTCTTCAGAAATCCAGGTTAATTAGTTTTTAAAGTCATGTTACTGTCTAGCTTACCATGTTTTGCCTTGGTTTGGTTTATTTTCTTTTCAACAACAACAACAAAAATCCCCAATAGTCTCATCCTCCAAACAAGAAAGAAAGCGTTATTGTAATCCTTGTCAAGGTAAATAGTTTATTCCATGAAAAATGGTTACTTGCTTCCAGAGTTATTTCCTGTGATAAACACCTAGGATATAAAGAATAAAAAATATCACAAATTAACAACTAAAACATTTTTATTGACAAATTTTTACTTGAAGATAAAATTGAAGGGCAATTTATGTACAAAGAATGCTGATACTTAGAGGACTTTGTATATACCCATAACTGCAACAAGCTCCTTTAGGCATAATTCAAACATTTACAAAGGGGGAAGGGCTTATGTACTGGACGCAGTTGGTTAGGTTTTTTGGTAGCAGGTATTGAATTGTCCTTCTCTGCATATTTAAGGAATGAAAAATAGAGATATGTTTATTTGAAGTCCCTACTCAAACGTTTCATATTAGATCTTTGAGAGGACAGTCAGATAAGTAATGAAAGGTAATGTTATCTTCTACATGACATATTTTTTAAAAACAGTAGTGATTTTAATTTCAATTTTGTTTGGTTTGAAAAACCCTTTCTTCTGATAACTCTGTACTTTTCTAAAATGTCATTTTCTTTTATAATAATGATTGCCCATTATAATAGGCATGAACGTAGCAATAACTAATTTTTATGTGTGAATTCTTGCTTTTATGATTACTCCTTCTGAAAATAATCTGGTTTATTTTTTAAAAGCTGATTTATATTTTCAGTATTTCCTTAAATTCTATTATTTTTCTTGACTGTATTCTTGCAGTTTCATAATGAATTCTGAAGACAGATCTTAGTCTTTTTTGTATGTGAAAAAACACAAACTAGTGTTTTCCAAAATTTATGGGAGCATAAATGGCCTTTTCAGCACTTATAAGATTTTTTAATGTGGGAAAATGTTTTATGTATAGGTATTCTATACAAAATAATATTTTTTTCATTTAGGTATGATCTGAATAATGTTTACAAAACCAACATTATGTCAATATTTAGATAATAAGTTGTATGTTAACTATATGTCACTATATATTTCATTTTGGAAAAAAAAAAATATAGGAGACCAGATTGTCATTTAATTAGGGTAGAAAACATAAAGACAGTAGTTCAGAGTTATTTCCATATATTTGTGACATTTAAGAACTCTCGTAATCTCAGCTGTACAAAACAGTAGGGGCAAAATTTACTTGCCTAATCAGGCCAGTTAAAAAATTTTTGAAGAAGGGTACAGCCTTCTGCATATCCTGTGTGTCATGTGACAGCTACATGCAGGTGACTTGGAGACTTTTCATCTTGCTAATGGTACGAGGAGCTTGTGTTTAGGCCACTGAATCCCCATGAAAAGTTTGACTCAGTTCCAGATGATGGCTGCACATAAGTACCTCCATATGGATTAGATACCAATACTTTTGTTACAGTTTATTGACATCTACTGAGGACAGAAGGTGTAATAGAGAAACATTAATCTGACAAAAAAATCTTCAAGTAAAAATTATAATATTCACCATTGTGAAATCATGTGAGGTATTTTAGCCGTGACGAGTTGTTCTTTATTTTGATACTGAGGTCTCCTCGAGGAAAAACGTTCCTGCTGGGAAAACTTCTGGTAACACTTTACTGACTTCCTCTCAGCTATTCCATCTTGGCAGAAGCTTGAAACAGTTTCTGTTTGAATGCCACTTCTTGAGTCAATGAAAAGGCGTCATAATCATGTTTACAGAATGTACTCTTGTCCGTGGTATCGAGCATATGGCATGATAAATATTGTACCTTCCATATGGAGGTTGAATATTACAGGAAATGTAAGTCATTAGCCATATCTCTACTGTGATTAGATTTAGTATGCACATACGTTCTGCATATTACTGTGGTTGTAACTAAAAGTAGGACACTTAGAGTCTGTACTTATTTACTCCACAATGTCCTCCAAGAAAATTCCCTCCTTCCATCTGAGCCAGTAGGAGTTCCAATAACTTTGTCTCAGCTGGAAATTGCTCTCTGCAATAAATCATGGTCATTTCATTCTTTGATGAAACATACTGAAATGTGTCAAAAATAACCCCAACAACTTATACAAAGCAAATTCTTGCTATAATCAGCATAGCATATTTTTGCTCTAATAACTAAGAAAAAGAAGTCAACAATTGCAAACAGTCATATAAATAGGATTTTCTAAAAAACGCCTAATATGGCATTAATCTCTTGAGCTTTGCTTTGTACAGGCTAAAGTACTAAAGATTTTTCTATGTGTTTCAGTGTTGCTTTGGCTATGTAGGCAGACAAGAGTATGACATAATTGTTCAGTTATATGTACTCAATAGTCTTAAAATGAAGGATGTTTCAAAGAATGTGTTCATCCTAGGGGCATTCAGAAATTTTTACTCTTTAATGTTTTCCTTGATGGTAGATTCCCCAAAGGATAGCAAGTCCAATTATTACTGTAATTTTATAAATACTGTGTCGGAAATTAAAATAATTGTCAAATATATTTGCAAAAGTATTAGAATTAAGGAATAGTTCCAAAGAAATGTGAAGGAAAATAACCTTGTGTAGAAGTAATAATCTATATTTTCTAAGTGGTAAATATGAGCTTTGGCTCAAAGATGGCAGTCATTGAAAGCTGTCTTGAATTATCATCCTGTACATCCTTATGGTTGTGACAGATTTTCTCTCCCCTTTTGACACACTGCTTTCAATTTTCTAGACAATTGGAACTAGACTTTGCACCCACTGTTGACAGGGAAAGTCTTACTAACTTCTTGTCCACCAGGAAGGGATAACTGTAAGAGAAAGAGAAACATGGAATTCAACAGAACATCAAAAAGATAGATAAATAGATGATATAGATGATATAGATAGATATAAATATAGATATAGATATAGATATAGATATAGATATAGATATAGATATAGATGATATAGATATAGATATAGATATAGATAGATATAGATATAGATATAGATATAGATATAGATATAGATATAGATATAGATATAGATATAGATATAGATATAGATATAGATATAGATATAGATATAGATATAGATAGGATCTATCAAAACATCTGATTTTCTCAATGTGACATTAGCACATTAGCATCCTGCTCCTTCCATTGGTTTTTTTCTTATTTATTTCATGTATTACAGCAGAAGCAGATTAATTTCATGTTATACATTTGTTTTAGATTATTTAAAATAATTGGTATGGCATTTTCCACAACAGCTTACTTACTATACATGCAATAAATACACTCAGTTTACATTACTATTATAGGCATATTCTGGAATTAAGAGAAATTCTTTTGATCCAGCTTTCCTTCATGAATTACAGGCAGCATGACATATAAAAATATGTCTATATGACATAAATATGTTGTATAAATATTAAGCGTCACTGTTATACAAATATAATCAAAATTTTACAATAAGGAGTAGTCAGGAAAATGTGCTTTTGGTGCAAAGGAAATACCTCAGGAAAAAATGTAAATGTTGAAGTGTTTGAATGGCAAATTACTGAAATGTCTGAAATTGCAGAATCATAGAATTTTTAATATTGGAAAGGACCTCTAGGAGAGATCTTGTCCCAGATCTCTGCTCAAGCAAGACCACCTAGAACAGACTATGAAAGTACACATCCAAATGGTTTTTGAATATCAACAAGAATAGGCACCACAGGCTCCCTGAGTAACCTGAGTGACACCTGAATGTGCCGATGCTTGGTCACCCTCATGGAAAAACAATGTTTTCTGTTCTTCAAATGAAGATTCCTGTCTCAGATTTTGACCACTGGCTCTGGTCCTTGTTCTGTCCTCTTTGCCCTTGTTCCTCACACCTTTAGGTATTTAGACCCATTTGATGAGATCTCTCCTGAGCACCCTCTTTTCCAGACTGAACAGTCTCAGCTCTCTCAGACTTACCTCTGAGAGATGCTCCAGCACCTGGATCATTTTTGTGGTCTTTCTCTGGGCTCTCTTCAGTATATCCATATCTCTCTTGATCTGAAGAGCTCAGAACTAGACTCATCACTCCATGTGTGGTCTCACTAGTGCTGAGTAGCAGGAAAGGATCTTGACCTTCCCTGATTGGGAAGGAAGTAGGAGAAAATTTGGAATGAAAATACAGAAATATGGAAAAATACAGTTATGTGCAATTTTGTTCTTATTTTCTTTGTCTTAAGAGTCAGGGGAGGCCGTATGTTCAGCCATGAGAGTGTTTATTATGAAGGTGCAAAAAAAATTGAAATTAAGCAGATCAGTACCAACAATCTCAGAGTAACCTAGATGTTGAGTATTTTTTCATTATTTTATAAATTATTTATAATAAAAAGAATGACCATGTATTCAGCAGCATCCATGTATGCTTTATAGAAGTGTATGTTTCCAAAGTACCTTATCAACATTGTCATTATTTAGGTGGAGAAAATTATGCAAAATGGTATAAAGTGATTTGACAAGACTCTCAAAGTAAGCCAGTAGCAGTCTTAAAATAGAACTGAGGTCTCTAGGGACCCACCTGATATCCTCTCTATAGGAATACATTTTGTATTGCACATTGGTTAGAACAATTCCATTTTTCATTTCAATTATAAGTTAAAACTAGCATAATTAATATTAATTGGATCTTATCTTTTCCAGCTTGCTGATTAATCTAAAAATATGTAGATACATTTTTGCAGATAAAGATATGACATAATGAGAGTTAAATTGCAATATAGTTTAATTTTATGTCCATTTGTTTGATTTCAATATGTTTTTAAAACTACCCCAAACCAAACAAATAACAACACTACAAAACCCAACAACTAGGCTTCATTGCGTTAATTGCACTTTATATTAATGGCAGATTTTTGCTTTCAAATATAATTCCCAATAAATTCCCTTAGGGAAGAAAGTTCATCTCAACTTACAAATTCTAACTTCAAAGAAAATTAGCTTCAGTTGCAAACAATTTTCAAGTGCCTGCAAATTAAATTCTTTTGTAATTTTACTTAAAGCTTTTAGATTACATTATTTGTGACCTTTCGATGGCACAGAAAGGGATAAAATAAGGCTACAAAGACTGTAACTTGAAAGAATATACTTATTATTGTTCCTTAGTCCCCTGTATTCCAGAACTTTTATACCACCAACCTGGTATCTATGTTGCAAATATCACTGTCAGGACAACATACAATTCTATATGGTGAATATTTATTTCCAATTCACAGTTAGCTTACAGTTGCATAAGTAAACTCTAACTAGACAGAGGCAGTTCATACCTTTTGAAAGAAAGTGTTTCTGAAACATGGAGGCTGGATATTCTTAAATCCAGGAATTTAATGAAGAATATATCTGTGTTTAAAAGAACATCCCCCTCTGACCAAATAAATATTAGGATAATTTAAGTATCCTAATGAGAAAAGTAGTGATGATAGAAATCTTTTAGGCTGGTAGCATAACTATCTCATGTAGATAATTTTTGTTGTTTATTCAAAGAATCTTAAATTCTTCCCTATCTTAACTTCTACAAATACAAATGACAGATCTCTTTCCATATTCTCTTCAATGACATTTGCAGTAAATTTAATTTATAATATTGTACCAAATATCCACTGCTACACTGTCATTGAGATTATTGAAATGATAGTTCTGCTAGATAATCTATCAATCCAAACTGCAGGACTTGGGCCAATCTCGTCTATATTAAAATTACCTTCCCTGTAAGAAGGACATAATTCTTCTCTTTTCTTTCACAACTTTGCCTTCTGTTTTGAGTTTTATGAATAATTGCTTTCTACTGATCAAAACCAAATTCTAATATACTGCACAGATGGTCATTGATCACTATAAGCACTAATGTATAAATAAAAATATGTTTATGTTTCAAACTAAAACTGACATCTCTATAATAAGACCTCATACACACAAGCTAGTACATTACAATACCATACCCAGAGAGGCTGATTGCTCAGCTTCTGTGAGAGATTTTCCAGCTGAAATATGGATCCTATATTAATGAAATATAGAAATATTATTATATATTTTCTGTGTAAAAAACTCTCCATGTATTTGATTGTTAAATTAACTGAACCCTAGGATTCTCCATTAATTAAGATAGTACTGCAGGTATATATTTTAGTCAAAGTACATTTACAACTTTGTCTTGGTATACCACTATAAACCTGTTTTCTAATTCTGTTTTAGATGAGAAGTTGTCTGATATTCCCTTCCCAATCTCTAGTGGATAATTACCCATGCCACATGATCACCATGCAATTTATGTACAATTGCTCATCTGTTGTTAATAAAGGTCATAAACAAATATATGGCAAGTCAGAACTGTGATGCACTAGAAATGCTTTCAGGGTTATTGGCACTTGAAAAACTTATGTAAATATGTAACGGGAGAGGAGAGGAGAGGAGAGGAGAGGAGAGGAGAGGAGAGGAGAGGAGAGGAGACTCGAGGAGAGGAGAGGAGAGGAGAGGAGACTCGAGGAGAGGAGAGGAGAGGAGAGGAGAGGAGAGGAGAGGAGAGGAGAGGAGAGGAGAGGAGAGGAGAGGAGAGGAGAGGAGAGGAGAGGAGAGGAGAGGAGAGGAGAGGAGAGGAGAGGAGAGGAGAGGAGAGGAGAGGAGAGGAGAGGAGAGGAGAGGAGAGGAGAGGAGAGGAGAGGAGAGGAGAGGAGAGGAGAGGAGAGGAGAGGAGAGGAAACGGGAGGAGAGGGGACTCGGGGAGAGGGGAGGAGAGGAGAGGAGAGGAGAGGAGAGGAGAGGAGAGGAGAGGAGACTCGAGGAGAGGAGACTCGAGGAGAGGAGACTCGAGGAGAGGAGACTCGAGGAGAGGAGAGGAGAGGAGAGGAGAGGAGAGGAGAGGAGAGGAGAGGAGAGGAGAGGAGAGGAGAGGAGAGGAGAGGAGAGGAGAGGAGAGGAGAGGAGAGGAGAGGAGAGGAGAGGAGAGGAGAGGAGAGGAGAGGAGAGGAGAGGAGAGGAGAGGAGAGGAGAGGAGAGGAGAGGAGAGGAGAGGAGAGGAGAGGAGAGATTTCTAAAAATCACCTGAGCATGATTTTTTCTTTCTCATGCCCCATGTAATCTATATTAGGTTTGACAGGTGTAGACCAGCAGTTTAGAAATAAATGAAAACAGGTCTCTACCCTGAAATTCTCCATACCTTCTCTTTAAAGAGTTTCTCCTTGCTGATTGTAAGAAAGACCACTAAGTTGTTAATTCTGTAAAATCCAAACCAGGACTTCAAGGCATAGTTAAAAAAAAAACAAAACAAAACAAAAAAACCAACCAAACAAAAAAAAACAAAAAACAAAACTAATCAAAGATTGTTACAGAAAGGTCTAAATTGAAAATAACTCATGGCTTTGGTAATATTTGAATATTTTGTGTTTATTTAAATATATTACTTTAGACCATCCATTAGCTAAGGTCTTCCCAAAGTTACTGCTCTGTACAGTATTCTAAGATTAGGCTGCCTTCACTGAATTCTAAAAGTACCTCAAGTGTTGCAAGCATTGTCTGCTCTCCTTTTCCACACAGAAGCAAGGAAACTCATAGAAGTGAATAAAAATCTTACTGTTGACATCTCAGTGGTTTGAATCTAACCTTGACAATGGTATAGGAAGAACATTTTTCTTAGGATATTTTCTGCTTTCTTCTTATTGGGCTTGAAAGGTTCTATTAAGTAAGATGGGATAGTTCTCAATTCTTCTGCTTTTATATGTTAGATTGTGAGATGTAGAAAAAAGTATCTTAGAGTTTAATTATAACTTTCAACTCAGGAAATTTCCCAAGAAAGTTTTTAGTTTGGTTTTTTCCTCTATATATAAAAATAATTTTTTGGTCTCTTTGGCAAACAGTGAACTTCATAACTGCAATGGGAAAATCATTATCATTGAGCAATATTTTAAAAGAAGATTATGAAAAAAAAATCAGAAAATATAAATATTTTCATCCTTTTTTAATCTTTTTTCCTTCGCTTTTTACTTTCTTCTTTCTAGTGCTGCTTCCATTTTCTAAACCTCACTAATCAAAACATCTTCTTTTATTTAGGAGTTTCAAAGAAAAGTGAAGCTCATGATGCATGCCACTTAAAAACTATGTTTTCCTAGTGTAACTGCTGAGAAAAAAAGAGAGAGTTTTGTCTGCAGATTGTTGGCCAAAATAAGATAAAATCACTATAAAAAACAGAAATTTGCAGATGAATATGTTGTCTGACTGAAAGCTGCTTACTTGTGCGAGGTACAAAAGTTATTGTAAGAAAAGGACACTCAGCCCACACCTTTTGGAGCAGCAGAAAAAGGTATATAGACACTGGAATATATAAGAGACAAAAATATTAAAGTTAGCACTTGTCAACTGTTGAAGTGTGTAAGGCATTAACTGATTAAAAAATCCTTCTTGATTATCTTGTATAGATGTGAATCTATGACTGAATCTTATCTAATTTTCCCTTGTTAGAAGAATGATGTCCATGAGAGCACAGTTTGGTAGTATTTTCTATTTAGTGTTATTATTCTATTGTTTATTATAGTGCTTTCCAAAGTAATATCTAGATGTGGGCGTAGTCAATTCCTAATGCTTTTTTATTTTTTCAGCAACAGAGATCTACCTAGCAGATCTCTTGTAGTGCTCCAAGCATGTCAATGAGATGAAAAGTCAAATGTATTTGAGTCTTGGAACCAAAAATCTCAAAATGGAAAAGCAAACCCACAAGCTTTGCTTGGTGAAGCCATGAAAGGTCTCCTCCTGAGTTCTGCCTGGATCAAATTCCTGTCTTACTGAAATAGTGATATATTCCCCTCATAACTGATGCTTAATGGCTATAAATATGGATCTCTGCCCCCTTCCAATTTTGACTAAACCCAAATTGCATAAGAGAAGTTTACTTTAAAACACAGTTAATATGAACAACAGACTTACTTCCCTTGACAAAAAAGCCATGTGTTGTTATGGCCTGCCTTCCATGAAGGTTTTGAGCTAATTGCTAAATAGCCATCATTATTAAGAAGCCTTGTTTTATGGCCCCAGCTTCCCACTTCCCTTCCACATAGGCAAGGCAGCTGTCACTTTTATGATCCATCTTACAGGATACCTTAGATCTCTCAAATGACACCAGAAGTCTGTGTGTGGAGAACCAGCTCCGTGACCAGCAAGGAGCACCATCCTTACTCTGGAATATTTATTGCATTAGGTGTTAAATCTGTATTTGAACCTTGCTTGAAAAACACTTAACATAGTGAAGAACTCAGGACAGTTAAATTACTAAGAGGTTTTATGTCAAATATATCAACATAATTTTATAAGTAAGGATCCTTAATATTTTAAGTACTACATTCCAAAATCCCCAGATATCCAAGCTATACTCCATTTTATTTTCCAAAATATAAACATATGGTCTAGCTAAAATTAATTAATTGCCTACTGTGGTATTTTTATTACTAAGTATGTGCACTATTTATCTTAAATGTATTCTAAACAATCATTATCATATACTAAAACCCAATAAATTTTAAATATAACACAAAATAAAGATTCTACTATGTTTCTAAATGCATCCTGAATCCAAAATAATTACCAATTGCTAACAAATATCTAATTTAGTGTTTAGGTGTATTATAGGCCAAAGTAAAGGCATGCATGGGACATAGGGCCACATTCCATGACAGAAAGGTTCTAGAGAAATGTTTGATCATTCTTTGTGATGCATAAAATATGTCTCAGCTGTACTATAAAAGATATCAGCCATCAGGTAAGGCTGTCATTTGCCCTTGCTGGATTGTATTGGAAAAACACGTTTCTGCCTTGTACTTGTGTGGGATTATTGCCGAAGAAAACACAACCTATTTAGTCTACATACATATTACCATAACCCTGCTCTATTTCAAAAGAAAGTAGTCATAAAATAAACATGGTAAGGAGAATAGATCTGGTTGATATTTTGTTTCAACATACACCCATTTCATACGTTATAAGTTGTGAATATGCTAAGTACTGGTCTACATTAAAGCTAGGTTCTACAAAAGGATTGCATATTTCTCTGGGGACTAGTTCCTTTCATTTGATTTCTGTTATGCACACATCTTATTTTAGTTCAAAATCTAAGCCTGTATCACAAATAATATGTATAACAAAAGAACAATGGCAGTAAAAAGAGACCAAAATGTATAAACATTTACTATATATTCCATTAACTCATAGATTTAAAAAAAATGTATTTGTTAAAGCATCCCATACTATTAACATATCAAAATACATAGAAACTGTAACTGCTAGAATTTTAGTAGAATTTAAAGATTTTGTGTCCACTGTGTTTGCCCATCAGGAAGCACCTTTATCAAAAATTAATACCTCATTATTCATTGGGTAGAGGGGAAATTTCATACTCTAGCATAGCAGAAAAAAAATTTCCTGTTAAAATAACCTTGGAGACTTGCCTTTGTGAACATTTATTAAATGTAGTATGGTCAGATACAATATTTTAATATTAGAGATGTAGGAAGCACACAAAAATGTGTTGGGTAGACCATTAAAGTTTATAATAGATATTGCATCAAACAGTATCTTTATTGAGATGTAGAGATAGATGCTATTCTCTTTTTCTAGTTTAATGTGTTTATAGTTTGGAGTAATGAGTTTAGTGTTGACGATTTGAGATTTTTCTCTGGGGTCTTTTGGTATTCAAAATTACTCTAATTTACAGAATGAAACACTATCATTAGTTAAAAAAAAGGCACAAGAAAAACAGAAATGTGAGATAAGGAATATTATCATAAAGGTAAATTTATTCAGATTCACATGAAATGATACACAAGCTGATGAATAACAGTCACAGCTTTCAAGTCCATTAGAATCAATTTTACCTGTTGTGTAAATATCTTGGGGCTTTCAAAAACTTTTCAAACTTAAACAGACGTATCCAAATGACAGTTTTAGCATTAGTTGCTCAGTAAGAAAACGAAAGTCATTATTTTTTTAATTGAGTTTGAAGAAACACTTTTCACAGAGAATTAACATATGGCACAACAGACAAAATCGATTAAGGCCTGCCATCTGGCAGAAGCCTAGAAAAGTTGCTGCCATATGTTTTGACCAAGACTGCAAAATAAACTGTTTTATACTGTCAGCACCTCTAGTTCTGTTTTATAAATTACATTTGGTTTTATTATATATATGAAAAAGATTAGGAAAGGTTTCATCTAAGACTGGTTGCTTAATTGGGAAACAGACGCTATATAAAATTTTAAAACAGGCATAGGGTGATTTGGGTTCAGTTTGAAAGCTGTTTGACAGCTGTAAGTAACAAAAGTGCAAGGATTGCTATAAATTGTTTATTAGGCAGATCTTTAATTCTTAATGGGTTATATTTAAATCATTCTTCAAGATTCAACAATTGCAGCTTTTCTTTGACAATTACAGAAGAAAATGTAATACAAAATTCCTAGGCAGAGGGGAGGAATGTTCATGAAATTCATAGGTAACATCAAGAAGTGGTGAGATGAAAAAAAACCCAACCAAACAAAATATGTTTTTTTTCTTAAAAGGATATAGTTTCATAAAGAATAGATTTTAAAAATCAGTATATATGTATGTTTCTGTTGGAAAAATAACATCTCAGGTTCAAATGAAATTTAGGAATGTTAATCTCTTTTGCAGCTGCTATTTTTGTTTTATGGTATTTTTACAGCTGTTTTTAATTTCTTTTAAGAAATACTAAACCTTTCAGAGTATTCCCAAGTGAAACACCATGGTACAGATAATTGGTTTCATTGCAATTCAGATTATGAACATCATTTTTCAGTTGTTACTTTCAAACTATATACACAGCTAAATCTGTAAGCCATTTTCTTTATTTCAGCTACTATCAAAAAGGGAGAAAAAAGCATAAAGTATCACAAAGCCTTAATGACTTGTGAAGATTTGTGATGTTTGAAAATGTTTACTCTCTAATGAGGAATGTTCATAATAAATGCAAAACTATCTTCTAAGATATTTATGTTTATATGAGATATACATATGAGAACAGATCAATTGTTGCCCACATAAGGCATTATAAATTGACCTCTCTAAGCACCACAAAATCCCTTGTATTCTGAAGAGATTCATTCAAAGGGAATATGGGTAAAGAAGAATTTTAATTCAGTTTTGAATAAGTTTCATGACAACTATAACTGAAGAGCTGTTAATAAAATCTCCATTACCTTGTCCTGTGCTTTGTGCATGCTACATAGTAGTTTGCTGTCAGAACTCTTGTAGGAAAAAAACAGGCTTTTTCTCCCACCCTTTCCCTCCCCTGAGCCTCTGGAAATAGAGGGGACAAAGTGCTAAGCAACACCTGGATGTTTCTTTTTATCCTTATGTTCAACATGTGGTTCAACATTGTATTTACAAAATATCCTCTAAGTCCTGAAGAAAATAACCTTTTATTTTTCTTCATAGGCTTCTATCTATGTCATCACTGTAATATCAGTCTGCTTCATAAAGAATAATGAATTTATTCTCAGAACACTCTTATGAGACCAGGAAATACTTGAATGAATATCTATGACAGAACAGAGAGAGGCACTGAGAGGTGTAGTAACATGTCAAGCAAAGCAGAAGCCCAGACTGCTCAATTTTAACCCATGGCATCTTTCACAAGACAGCTCTCACTTTTCCAGAGAATCTTAGCTCACTCAGGTTGATCAAACCTTGCCTTATTTTTGCCCAGTGGAGACCTAACTCATACTGATCTGAATTTGTACAGTTTGATTTTGACCTGAAATTAAATGGAGAACAAAAGTCAAATACTTATGTGATCAAACAATAAAGGACCTTATCAAAACATGTACACACAAGGAAGTCAAGTTCATGCTGCATGTGTAACCTCAGCATTGTCATTTCCGGATTCCAAGTGCTCCTTTTTTTGTTGCACATTTCACTTAACACTAGGGGTAGGAGGCAGCGTTGACATTAAAATATTTCTAAAAACTACTTCACAAACACAGAAAATTCAAAATATTTTGTTGCTTGGCAAACCAACAGTGAAACTTTTATTCAATATAGCTTTTATCCATACTCTTTTTTTTTAATATCCTTATATATATTTACAAACAATGAGGCAGAAAGGCTTACATCATTCCATATATATATTTATATATATCTTTCAAATCTTGTTTTCATATGCATCTTCACTTAATTAAAAAAATAAAAGATAAAGGAGGACATCTTCAACTTCTGCTTTAGTCTCTATGGACTGTCACTCATTTTGGAATTCCTGTGAGCTACAGACACGTGCACAGAACCACAAAGAATATAAAGCAGACATTTATGACATCAATTACAGAATCCACCATGAATTCATGTAAACCCTTAGCGTGGTTCACACATCAACACCAATTTCACTCCAGCACTAAGAGTCACAGTAAGACTGATCCCCGGGCCAAATTTCATTTTTTTAGGCAAATACTCATTGTCATCTTTGCGACTTAGGAACCCCTCTTCTTAAAAATGGAATATACAGGAGACTAATCTTAATTTATAGGCAGTTGAGATTTAGGGCTTATTAAAGAGAAGTGACCAGAAGAACAATTGAAAAAATACATCACATGGGAATTTCCATTTTGTAGCTAGCTATTAAGAGTTCGCTTGTTTGTTTGTTTTCAGCTCAGGCCCTGATTCAAAAATAAGTTTTGCAATTTAAATTGATAAAATAATAATCCTTCATAAGCATTCATCATCAAATTTCTCAGGAAAGCATGTTCTGAGATACAGTGTTGTTTCTACTGACAGCTATTTTGTATTTTTATTGATAACCTGGCAAGACATTAAATTTTTCTAGCCAAGTTTTCAGGCCATATAAGAATTGGTGAAAAAGTAAGTTATGATGAGGACACATTAGTATTAGCAAGTGATACATATTTCTTGTGTTACTGATCTCAATCCAGCAGCATACACTTTATGGCAGACACATGTACAGTCATATGTCTGGCAACAGAACTGCTAGAATCAACAGAAGTGATTATACTTTGGAAATTAATGACACACTGGAAGATAGAAATAATGGTGAGTAACTGCCTAAACCAAACCTACCAGCACAGTTTGGTGACTGTGGTGAACCTGGTCCCTGGTTATACAGACAAGGAAATAATGAGGATAATATTCAACCTTGTAGAGTCAGATATTGAAGAAGTCCGCAAATTAGTAAGGTGATAAAGGTCCTGTGAGTCACCAGCTCCTAAAATAAAATAATTGTTTTAACAGGAGATTTTTCTTGCACATTCTTGGCATCTTTGACCATCATAAATTTGTAGGGCCAAAGCATTTATATGGAAGATAGAATGAAAGAAATATGAAAATTAATATACATTTTACGAAATAACTCATTATATAATGTGAGAAACTAGAATAGAAAATGTGGGTTTTTTTGCCAATCTTTTAATTATATAAAAAAGTCATATTCCAATCATGTATGATATGATATGCTTTAATTTTTATAGCAATTACTTCTGGATCAAAATTCTCTTCAGATATATCAAAAGTATAACTTATAAATACCCAAGTTGTTTTCAGGAAGAGGTTTGGGTTTTTTTTTCCTTTCTTAAAGACTCAATTTTTAACTCACATTTTATAAGGAAAAAAACCCATATCTATCATTGTTAAAATAACACACACTTAATATACCTAAAGATTACAGAAGGGAGATATTGTGGGCAGTTGGATTTTTTTCTATCTTTTCACTTTCTGCTACTAACAGCATTTGGCATGTGGTGTTTCGTAATTTCTTTCACACAAGAAATCAGGTGGTGTTTCTTTTGTTTTATGAGTGTTTGCCAGGGGAATAAGATACTGAACTTTACTCTCACCGCCCCCCCCCCAAAAAATATGAACATATAAAAGAAATTATATGAAAACCACAAAAGCTTACAGAATAACTCAAGGGGAAATCTCCTGACTGTTTTCCAATAACTTAACTGAATTTTAAAATATACTAGATTCAAAAGCACAGTATCCTTAGAACACTAAAGACTGCTCCATTCCTGAAATGACTGAATCGAAATTTATCGGGCAATATAATTATAACATAAACAAAAAACAACCGGAGCAACAGTAAGAGTAATATGAGAGAGAGAGAGAGAGAGAGAGAGACAAACACACAAAGACAGAGAGAGAGAGATTTGGTAAATTAAATGTCAAGATAAATGGAAGGAAGATTCAAAGGAAAGTTAATTGCTGAAAGCAAATAAGATTTAGAATTTCACAATAAGATACTCAAATGAAAGATATACAGGGAAAGGGACATGTTTCAAAGCATCACTTGCCAGATTTATTCATTTTAATTGAAGTAGGGGATGACTACATCTCAGAGGTCATCTATTCTATCAGGTACAATGGAAGAAATGTAGAAAAAGAAATGTAGAGAACAACCTAAGATGAGGTTTGTTTACTTCAACCCATTTTCACTGCTCTAAGTCACAGATAATGAGGGACCATGACAGAGCTTTTGCGGGTTATGTTTTTTTCCTAAGCACACAAAATTGTTCATATTCTAACATGTTCTTATTTACTGCTTCTTCAATTTTGTACTTCCTCCTCAGCCTTTACAAGAAAATAATATATTATCCCTTACTGTATGATAATACTAAGGCTCGGTAGTACTAAACCAGAGAATAATTTTTTTTTTTTACAAGATTCCAGCAGGAAACTTTAAAGAATGAGAAATACTTTAGTCTACCAAACCTAGTATGTTCTCCAGTCCTACTCAGTGTCTTAAAGGGAATGGATGAGTACAGACATGCCTAAACTCCTGACAGTTCTAGCTGTTTCACAGGAAATCTGCTTTAACTTAAAAGTCACATAGCTAGTTCAGTGTTCTGTCTAAACTTGAAGGAATTGTTTAACCTAATGGCTTTAAATTTATTGCCTTTCCCCTTCAGAGCACTAGCAAAAGAGCATTTCCCCACATTAAGTTACTATTGTTTGGTATAACTTTTTTAGACAGTGAAGTTCTTCTGAAGAGGTAAAATATTCCCTAACCCTGAACATCACTGTGATTGCAACAGAGGTAAAAATCCATTCTGATACATAAACTGTCTGTTCTATCAGAAACATAACATCTTAGAAACATGCACATAGACTGAGAGTGAAGAGGGAAGCAATACCTCTCCTCATTCTCAATCAGAATGTCAAGACTGTTGATGAATGCCACTAGAGGCTGAAGAGAAATAAGTCATGGGTCCCATCATGTTCATGGAGGCCAGCAAGCTTTGAGGCACAGAAAGGCTTCAAGGAAGGATAATTTCTGGCAGGGGTTTGAAAGCATGTATCCCACCCATTATAAGTGCTAGATCCCTTGCTCATTGGATTAGTTCTGTTAAATTTTGTCCAGGAAGAGCTTTTTGGGTTTATCCTAAAAGACAATTTACTTCACCAAAATTAGGTATAATGCATTACACACAGTTTCTTCACATATAAAAAAATAGGGTTATCTATTGGAATCTTATTGCAACTCATTATTAGAAAGGCTAAATTATTAAGCCATAAACGTGGTTTAACAGAATATGTATATAAAAAGCATTGTTGAAACCTGGTCACATGGAATAAAAGAGCAGAACCAGATTAGGATCTGTAAATTTTCCTGAATTCATTTTTGTTTATATTTGTGGTACTTCTGGTATGATGATTTTCACTGATACACATAAGCAGACTAAAAGGAAGCAAAGTTTGCCCCTGCAATCACGAATTAAGTATACTTAACAAATAAATGCTATTTTTACTGGAAAAAATACTGTTATACTACTAAAGTAATATAGAATATGACAGAAATAAAAAAAAAAATTCACTTTAAAAAATAAAATGGCATTTTTTTTGCATTTTTGGCACCATTTTTTGCAGTAAGACAATGAGGAGTGGGTTTTGCACTTTCATCTTCCTAGGGTTTTTTTGCTAATCCAAACACATAACAGGAATATAGGATTTATATATAATAAATACATATTTATTTATTTTATTTATTTATATAAATAAATATATAAATATATTTAGGTAATATATTCTTTTTATACTTGGAAGTACCTTACTACAAAAAAGTTACAGTAAATTATTTAAATTTTGGCCTAATTTTTCAAATCAATACATCAGAAGCTCACAGCCTACATTTCTTATAGTCCTTGCTTTTGATAAGCTGTTAACACACGCCAAGCATATGTCCATTGCTCAAGCATCAAATACTTTATTATAATATATTCTGAAACCAAGAGACATTGCAATTTTGTGTCTATATTCAACTACTTTGACTCTAAAAGACTTAATTCTATTAGACTTAATTCTAAAAGAATTAAGACGCATGAACACTTTCTGTGTCTGCCCTAAATAGTGAGGAGAGAAAAGTTGTTCTCAAATCAGGACTTAGTGACACATTACCCTCTTCTGTAGAACTCAGAGGGAAATGTATGCACAAACAGAATACCACTTTAAGGTCACCATTTTCCTCATGGCACACTAAGCATAAAACATGTTATTCTGGCAGGGGTATTTTGTGCTTTTGTGAAGTTCACTTTTTAAAACCAGACATAAAGATGCCCATGGCCATAATAGCATCTCAAGGGGGAAAAAAACGGCACTTCCTTTCTTGTCTGTAAAACCACATACCCCCAGTAAAGCTAAATTGAATAAAACTACCCTCATGTTTTCAGGATTTTCAAAGAAATAATGTAACAGTAGCCTACAGGTGGTAACATTTTAAGAAAAGTGCATCTGAATGGAGACCAAAGATTCCAATGCCCGTTACAGGACAAAAAGCAGGACCCGAAGGAAGAGGAGGTACATGCCTCTATTTAACATAAGTCCTAGTGTCGAGCTCTTCATCTGCAGCAGGAGGTGGCCCCTCCTAAGGCTAAGTGCCTTAAATTGTACATGCACAGTTCAAAAGTGGGGGTCTCCGGGGAAAACTTCATGAGGAAGGAATAATGCTTTTTAAAAAAATTTATTTCCAAGTAAAGTAAGAAGTTTAATTCAATATACAGATGTGCTTTCCACACCCCCCCACACCCCTTTGATCTCTGAAAAGCACTGGGTAAACACATCTAACAGCTCTCAGCTGCATTTGTTTAGGTTAGGTAGCTGGAATTTTACAACAGGCAGTTCGAAGAACAATTGGATTTCTACTGCAATTGTTCTGAAAGAGACTGAACAGTCTTTTCAGACTAAATAGGACCTCAGAATAGAAATTTACCTGTTGTAAATCTTGATTAATTGTAATTGAGATAAACAGAACTACTGATGACTTATCTTCTGTAGCTGATTCTAAATTTTGTAAATCTCAAGATACAAACTCTTAGTATGTTCAAATTTTTAACCACGTGTTTTTATCTTTAAAAAATCCAGTGCACAACAAAATGCTTCCCTGGTCACATCTGTAATTTTTTTCCTTACTGGTCAATGTCTTATTCTTAAAGAAATCTGCACAAATAGCGTTTAGGTTGTAGGCTTTTGTAGCTATTCCCCAGTTTTCTGAGTGCATCTGATAGCAATACATGAAAAAAATTGAGTCTTTCAGTCAGAAATATGCTCGGAAAAAGGAATCATAATTTCTGAAAGCAGCAGTGTTGTGGTAGTGATATGGTGTATTTGAGATGTGTATGCAGGCACATGCATACAACAGATTGAAATATGTGATGTAGAAAGGCTTTTCTGGCAGCAGCTTGGAGTGCAAATGTAAATCATTTCCTCATTTTAGCACTTAGGCAAGTGTACAAAATGTTGTCTTACCATCATCTGTAGATCAAATACAGAGCATGTTATATATACATATGTGCACAGAAACACACACATGCAAATAGTGAAATATAAAATGCTTGCAAATAAACCCACGTTAAAAAATTGTGTTTATATGAATTTACTTTGTCACATAACCATAAGTACATTCATACAAACATATGAATACGAATGTATATTTTCCATCAAAATAGAAGTAATTTATTGTGCGTGTATGTGTCCTTGTTTCTTGTAAAGTATATTAAAATACCTTTGATCTCTTTATGTAGTTTGGCTAAAACTCTATAACATACTTTAGCAAATGCTGACAGTGAGTTTTGTGGAATATCTCCTCAGCCTCACCTGATGTCATTAAAACTAAAGGACAGGGTTAACACCTCCATGTGGAAAAAAGAATGTGTCAGTGTGAATTATTCTGAGGTGGTAGAAATGAGCCTTCTCCCTCTCCTCTTTAAAATAAATGAAGATATTTTAGCTTTTTTTAAATTCAAATGTACAGTAATAGATTTTTCACTCAGTATCTGAGTTCCTTCTAAGTAGATTCTATTTTAAGGATAAAATATTTGTACTACCAGAAACATAGACCAGATTTACCATAGCACTTAAACAGCCAGACTGTCTTAATTCCAGGTTCCTAGTCAAAGCACACGAAAGCAATTAAAAAATAATTAGAGAAAAAATTTCTAAAACCTATAAAAATGCAGACCTACATCTAAGCTATATCATTAATTTTTAAACACGTAAAATTAACTATGTTGCTGCTGCTGAATTTAGAGAAAAGTGGTGAATAGAGTAAATGGAAGTAAGAAAAAACTAAGCATAAACTGGTCACACCCTTACATATGTTGGTTTGATGTGTAAGACTCAGGGTCACATTTGTCTAAATTCAGTTTTGCTGCTCCTTAACTTTTTTTAAAAATAAAACTAAGTCAAAAAATCTTAACTGAAAGATTGCTTGGAGAATATGTGAGAATGAACATTATTGCTAAGAAAATGTCTTAACATAAACCAGAGTTTTCATAAAAATGTAAACATTTTTTACACTGAATGTCTTTAGCTGGCATAATGAAGCCACATTCTAAAACGTATTCTTCTCTTATGTCAGCCTTCCTACTAATAGCAATTCCAAAAGACATGTCTATATATTGAGCTATCTCCTCCAGGTGCCTTGCTTTCAGAGACACACATGGCTCCCAGGGCATATATCCTGCTCATCAGTTCTGGTTTCACTAGCAATCACACTCTGATAAATGGAAATTTACCTGCTCCAGTCTCTGGAACCCTAAACACATGGACTCCCCTGATCCACGTCTCCAGCTGATGGCACACCCCATACACATACTTGTACAGTCAGCCCTTCACCTTCTTTCATGAAAAGAAAAGTGAACTTAAATTGAGAAGACAGGACAGACTGCAGTGATGAGGCCACAGAGAGGCATGTGTATTGACCAGGTAATTGTTCAAACAGGACCAGCTCTAATTATTCAGTTAACCCCTTATTTTCCTGCTTTTCCTTTCCCAGACCTTGACCTCTCTCTTTTCCTGGCCTTGGTTATTTCTTTAAGCAACCAATAATAAGGCCTCCCAAAATCCCAAATGCTCTTCTCATCATGCATCACATAATATGTTCAATGCCCCTAGGTAGTAATCTCCTTGATCCCCTGTGACCGCCTTTGGAGAGGTCAGGCAAAGATTTTGTCTATTTGGCCTGGATACTGAGATTACCCTGCCCAACCGTGTACCCCTGTGCTTTTCTGGGCTTGTGGAAATGGGCCTTTGATGGCCTGATATCCCAGGAGATTATTATTCGGGTTACCCAACCTTTAATAGTCTCTCTGTGCTCCTTTGTGGGTGTGCAGGGGAGTTTCTGTTGCATAACCTGTAAAACCCAATGCAAGGAACCAAAAATGCATTATATTTCCCATGGCGCTTTACCTCTGGATTGTGTTCAGACAGTTTTTGAATATCTCCAGAGAAGAAGACTCTCCAAACTCTGTGGGAAACCTTGGTCACCTACACTGTAAAGAAGTTCTTCCTCATGTTCAGGTGGAACTTCATGTGTTTCAGGTTCTGTTTGCTGCCTCTCATCCTATTGCTTGGCACCACAGAGCAGAGCCTGGCTCCATTCTCTTGGCACCTTCCCTTTAGTTGCTTGTAAACATTGATGTATCACATCATCACCCCTCTCAGTCTTCTTTCTTCATAAATGAGTTGCTCCTCATCATCTTTGTAGTCCTCTGCAGGACTCACCTCAGGATCTCCATGTATCTCTTGAACTGAATAGCCCAGAATTGGACACAGCACTCCTGATGTGGCCTCACCAGGACTTAGCAGAGGGGCAGGATCACTGTCCTCAACCTGCTGGCAATGCCCATTCTAATCCTCTCCAGGACACCACTGACCTGCTTGGCAACAGGGTCACACTGCTGGCTCATGGACAGCTTGTTGTCCACCAGGAGCCCCAGGTCTTTCTCCGCAGAGCTACTTAAAAACCTCAACAGTTCTGATTCCTTCAACTCTGGAAAAACTTACTAAATTACTTATTTCATGGCTGGCATAGACTTTTAACTAGTTTGTTAAATAGTAATTTAATAAAATGTATCTTAAAATCATTTATCTTAAAAGTACTTCCAGAGGGAAGTCCTGCTTCCCAAGTCTCTGCTCAAAGAGCTGGGATTGCAGTGTAAGATGTAGATCAATTTGTACTACTGGAAATTTCTGTCCAGATATCTGAAAAATTATTCCAAGGTTGTATTATGTCATACAAGTTCTGAATTTATATAATAGTGAACAGACATGTCTCAAAGTTGCAAAAAGAAGTTATTTGGAGCATTCATTCAAGTACTTAACTGCACCAAAATCTTTATTGAAACCAATAGAAAACTAGTGCAACTCACACAAATGCAAACAGCTGTTATAAAAAAACAATGCCACTTTGCAGATCACCACAGAGTATCCCAGTTTAAATACCCATTATGATTATAATCATGTTGAAGCAACCCATCCTGTAGGTAAGACGTATATACTATGATGTGGAGATTCATAGCTGAAATAGAGAAATACAGTGTTTGTGACAAAAAAATTATCTGTAATTGTGTGACCATCCCATTTAAGTCAGAGATTTGAGATGTTGCAGTTTTACAATAGTAGCAAAAAAATGATCAGATATCCCTTAGTCAAATGCACAACATCTTTGTCTCTAAACTGGAGAGACATGGATTTGACAGATGGAGCTCTCAGTGAATAAAGGATTGTCTGGATGGTCACACTCAAAGACTTGCAGTTAACAACTCAGTGTCCAAGTGGAGAGCAGTGGCACTTGTGTTCCTCAGAGGTCAGTATTGGAACTGGCACTTTCTAACATGTTTATTGGGACAGTATGCACCTCCAGCAAGTCTGCTGATAACACCAAGTTGTGTGGCCAACATGCTGGAGGAAAGGGATGCTAACCAGAGAGACCTTGACAGGCTTGAGACGTGGTCCTGTGTGAACCTCATGAAGTTCAACAAGGCCAAGTGCAAGGTGCTGCACCTGGATCTGAGCAATCCCAAGCACAATTACAGGCAGGGCAGAAAATTGAGACTAAATCTACTGAGACCAGCCCTCAGTAGAAGGACTTTGGTGTGTTCATAGACAAGAAGCCCAATGTGACTTGTCAATGCATGCTGACAGCCCAGAAAGCCAATCACATCCTGGGCTGCATCAAAACTAGCGTGACAGCAGGTCAAGGGAGGTGATCCTTCCCCTCTACTCTGCCATTGTGAGGCACCTGGAGCGCAGCATTTTGGGGCCCACAACATAAAAAAGACATGGACCTCTTAGAGTGAGTCCAGAGCAGGGCCATGAAGATGATCAGAGTGCTGGAACACTTCTTTGTAGACAGGTTGGAGAATAGGGGCTCTTCAGCATGGAGAAGAAAAGGCTTCAGGGAGACTGAATCCTAAAGGGATTTTACAAGTAATCTGCAGAGGAACCTTTTTCAAGGGCATCTAGTAATAGGACAAAGGGGGATGGCTCTAAGCTGAAAGAGGGCAGGTTTGGGCTAGATGTTAGAAATTCTTTACTATGAGAGTGGTGAGGCACAGGAACAAGTTTGAGCAGAGAATTTATGGATACCTCATTTCTGGGGGTGTTCAAGGCTGGGCTCAGTAGGACTTTGAGTAGCCTGGTCTAGTGGAGGTTTCTCTGGGACTGACAGGTGAGTTTGAGCTATGTGGTCTTTTAGGTCCCTTCCAACACTAACCATTCCATGATACAAAAATATATCAACACTGCTGTTTCTTCCTGTTGCATCCTGCAATACAGCAACATCACCTTCAGATTTATCAGCATATATGTCAACTGACTGGATTTCATTAATTACAAGATCTCCCACAGATGCTACTTTTGCAACCCTTAGCACTAAAAAGATCAAGGAAGATAGTCTTATAAAAATAATCATTGATTTTCAGAAGTAAGATGGTCCTCCTCAAGTGTACCTTGTATTATAGTGCATATATTTTTACTTTATCAAATGTCATTAATTCCTGTCTCCAGCTACTGTCACATCTGTTAAAAGCATGATTTTTGTCTGTGCTTTTTTTTTTTCTCTTTTGTTTTTGGAATTCCCTCTAAAGCACTGAGATAATACATTAAAATAAATAGGAGGAAAACATGAAAAGGATCTGTCAACTTTTGTACAAAGTATATGGTATTTTGTGGTAAATGCAAAAGGATTGCTAAAAAGCAATTTGCATGCATTTACTAGCCCATGAGACTGAAATATTTTTTTCTTTCAGGAGGAAAACTGAAGTTTCTTAGAATTCATACGAATTTTATTTCATAGGTTACAGAAAGTTTAGGAAAAGACCAAGCAGATCCAAGGTTTTTAAAAACACAGTTGTAACATAAAGGTGTTTACCCTGATATCTTTGAGTGTGTCATAGGCATGTATTCATGACCTTACAAGAAACACTCCAGCTGGGGAGCCATGGTATTTCTTACTTCTGGGCTATCCCTTGGTGCTAATCCAAATGATTAATATCAAGAAGTTAATGCAGCACAGCCACATGCTATATAATGGTGCCAGATTAAAGGCATCAGGGTGATATAATTATCACAGTCATAAGAGAAAGATTTCAATTAAAGGTACCATAGCAGCATGCCACTAAAAACAGCACAGCAGCATACTAATTAAACTGCAAAAATCCACTGCAAGCATTGTGGCTTATGCTACTTGAGGCAATGAAAGAGCCAACAAAGCAGCATAATAGTATTCAAAAATCCAATAAAATAATGCCAATAAAAAATTATACAGTATATCAGAACAATAAAGGGTAAGGTCAAAGTTTATAAAGTTGTCATTTGAATGCTATGGACATTCTGTGAACAATTTAATGAAAATGTAGTTTTGAGATATTTTTTACCTTATATAGTGAAACTAACCTGAGAACATCCAAAATAACTTATTTTTCCTGTTCGCAAGGTATTTTAACTCTTACAGCAATATATTTATTTTTCTCTACTATCAGAGGAAAGTAAGCATCAATTGTATGTCATAGTTCCAGAAAACCACAGCAGCTTTGACTATTAGACTGAGTGAAACACAACTGAGAAAACAACTAAGTGGGCTATGTCATCTCATGGAAAACCTTGGAAGATACTGAGCTAAATAAAATGTATAGTCTTCAGAGAAGCATTTTGGAAATTAATTTCTGTTGTAGAAGCTGTAAATCACTGAGAGGACTTCATCAAGAAGACCTTGAAAACGTGGCTTATAGATAAACAGGAATAGTTCAATCTGGTGATACTTTCTGGTCACACTGTAGTGCAGAGCAACTACTTTTGATTAAATAATTTACAAAATAATATAAGCACTTCATACATAATGTCAACACTTTTGAGGTTCCCTTACCTTACTTTGAAGAAGTATAGAGTATCTCCAGCTCCTGTCAACAACACTGAGAAATTAAAATGGTCAATAGAAGCAAGGAATGTCCTATTCATCCCTGACAACAGACAGACTTGCAAATAACTCTCATAATTTTGGCTGGTTAAATAAAGAGCCAAACTTTCATGAAGTACTTGCTCAGTTTTACCTCTCTGCAGGACAGGGGGAAAAAATAAAACAAGACAGTTCATAGATCAAGGCAAAAGACAGGAAGATCACTTACCAATTCAATCATGGGCAAAACCGACTCAGTTGAGGGAAAATTATTTCCAATGAAAATACATATGAATAATGAGAAACCAGTATTTCTTTGCTCCCCCATTCTTCCAGGCTCATCTTGATTCCTTCACTGCAGTTTCATCTACTCTCAGCCCCTGAGCGGCTCAGGAAGGTGAAGAATGGACTTTAGGGTCAATCCATAACATCCTCTATCCCTCCTTCCTCAGTATGCTTTTTCCCTGCTCCACTGCAGGCTTTCCCCATGGGCTTCAGTTCTTCAGGGTAATCCTACTCCAGCATGTGCTCTCCACAGTTCCAGTTCCTTCAGGAAATATCTAACTGCTTCATGGGCAGCAGTAGGGATATCTACTCAGATATCTGGTGTTCTCCATGGGCTACAGGGGAATTTCATCTCTGGAATCTGGAGCAGATGCTCCCTCTTCTTCTTCTCTAACTTGGCAGTGCCTCTACTATTTCTCACTCTCTTTTTATCCTCCATCTCCTCTCCTTTGTTGTTTTTCCATTTATAAGCATGCTTACATTTAATTACCTTCTTCAGCTGAGCATGATAGATATTTTTCTATCTATTTAAAGCAGCACAGGACATATCAAAGTATTGCAATGAATATATATACACTAGGAACTGTAAAATCAAAGGACAATATTATCAATTTTTTGTGTACTTATCAGTTTGCAAAACCTAGTCACACGGCAAAGGTAATATGCATAGGAAGGTTATTAACAAAAAAATCTACTTAATAACAGAAATAAGACATTTCCTCAGATGACATGAATTTTCACCTTGGACATCAGGCTATCTACATGATGAGAAATCAGTTCTAAAGTTGAACACTTTTCAATAGTTTTAGTTTGATTCCAGAAGTGTGTGCACGTATGAGAATTCAAAAACAAGCAGAATGGAATTAGCAGCCTTAAGAGATGTCTGAAGGAAGCTGAGAGTGACATCTCAGAGCCTTCACATCAGATGACTTTCTAAATATCTTGTGAATTTGCTATGTTCAATCACCTCAAAGTTCTTGAAAATTTCAATAAGTAGTGGATATGTCATATGAGATATAGATATTTTCAAAGAAAGAAAATTTAAGGGAGCTGTTTCTCTTCAACAAATAACACAGCAAGAACACATAAAATGAAAGAGTGGAATTATTCCTATTTTTTCATTATATTTTGCTATTTATCTGCCTAATTACAGTAAAAGAGAACCTATAAAACATATTTTTCTGGTTTTTAACTACATATCAGTTTCTACACTAGTTCTATATTTTGACTACATAGAGGAGCAGTGATGAATTCTGTGCTGGGAATGTCACAAAGAGCTGTACAAACACTATTCAGGAGCTCCTGGTATCCCAATCTGTGTTAGATAAATGAGTAATCTGTGAGTTAAAGGAGACATTCAAAACACCTAGAGCAGACAATTTCTTCATACACTGCAGATGAGGAAAATGGTATGTTCATACTTGTTTGGAAAAAGATATTCAGTTTACTCAGGAGAAGAGAAAGAAAGCTTATCTCATATCAGCTGAGACCAGGAATGCCTAAAGGAGCAACACACCATTCTGCCCTGCTCCCATACACTCCTACCCTGTACCTCCAAGAAAATGCACATGAAAGAGGAGCTACAGCTAGAAAGAACTATCACCCAAAAATTCTCAACTCTTCACCTTTTCCTTCTTTCTCTTCCTCTCATCTTACTACATTTCTCTACCTTTTTTTTTACCTACATGCTCAAATCTTCCCTTAAACTCCATCTTCTTTTACCAGATCCCTGTTATTGCCTGTACCCTCAGTATTGCCAGTCTTCATCTGCTTACCTCTTAATACTCCCTGCAAATGTTCCTATGTGCAAGTTGTTTTATATTAAAAGTACTTTGAACAATAGTGAATTTTCTCCACAGGTCAGGTATTATATTCTCAAAAAAACCCAAACCTAAACCCCACTCTTTGACAAATCAGTCCTGGCAAAAGAAGCAGCTTTTCATCACAAGCACAGGATTTATCTAAGCTTTTCATACATTTTTCTACAATCTACAGTGACCCTTCAGAAAAATCATGACTATTTTTCTGAGCTCCAGCAAGAGTCCAGCCAAGCACTCCTTGACCTGGATGCTACTAACTGCAACATGGGACTTGAGAGGTTGTCTGGTGTAAATTAAGACAAAGCAGATCCTCGAAGGATTTTCAAATAATAAAAAAAAAAATGTTGGAAGACTTGTCTGTATTCCTTGGGGAAAAAAAAAAGGGTAAGGGAATACAAGAAGATGGGACTATCAGATAAGGACAGTCTGTACACAAAAAGACAAATTCACCTACAAAGAACTAAACCCTGTAGAAACTGGGCTGTCTATAACAGTCATTTCGCATTCTGTTTTAATTTTCTATACGTGGTACATTAATATCAAATAAATAACTAATATTCATGGAGTAGGAGAAAAAATACCATATCAGAACTTCTCATGCCTGAGGGTCTGAAACCAATTTCATTCTTCAAATATATTATGAACTGTTGTCCTTCACTTTTTTCCCCACAATCATATTCCCTAACAAGCCTCAATGTTTAAAAAATATGGCAAATTAAACCCCCTTGGACTAAAATTCCAACAATGTTTATTGCATTGATTGACTTATAAGAAATTCTTCTTTTGGGTGGGATATATTTTCCTTTTCTGTTTTCTGTCTCATGGTGCCTGCTAGTTTTATGACAACTGAAAAATGGTTAAGCACTTCTATAAACCTGAGGGCTAATATAAATAGCTTAAGAAAAAAAGAAAGGTAGCATAATGTTTGAGGAACAGCCCAGATTAACAGCTTTAATTGGAACAAAAGTTTTCTACAGATCAACAGAGTAGCTACAGTACAGATGATGGCTGTACAAGTCTCCCTGTACTAAAAATCTCAGCCATGTTCACAAGGGCCCACTTTCATGGATGAGAGGGCAGTTTAAGGTAAAGACACATTAAATTCTTAATATCTCTGCTAGAATTACAAACAAAAGAAGGTTTTTTTAGCAGGACTGTTGTTCAGCATCACGGGTATTTTGTGAAGAATTCTGGATTACATTCCTGTGGCTTAGAAGGAATAAAACTCTTTTACATAATTCAACTCTTTGCAGATAGTTTATCAATATATGCTTTTACATTACTTCATTATGGAAAAAGATAAAAATATTGGGTTTTACCTCTTTTTGTACATTAAATGATCTTCTGGATGAAGGTTTTGCTGAATATAGAGGCAAGAAGGTCCTGGGAAACCATTATAATCATATTCAAAACCATTAAAAAATTTTTGGGAAAGAAAAGGAATTTTCATTTTGCATCGTATATACTCATTCTAAATATCTAATAAAATTATATAAACAGGATTTTATACAGATACAAGGTTTCAAGTCAAATCCTTTTGAGAGACATGATGATGATGATGTTGATGTTATCATAATAAAAATTTGTACATTAAGTAAAGGAAATGAAAAATACTAGTTAGAAATGCTTATTTCTTTCCTGTTTGTTCCACTTTAAAGGGAGACTTTTACTTGCTTGATTATCCAGAAAATGCAAACACAGAGATTTTAAGATAATTTCAATTGACCATGTATGCAAATGGGTATGTCTATCATTTTCTGAAATGCAATTGGGCTGATTGGTTTTTTCCTTTATTTTTAAAAATAAAAAATGAAATGCTGGTAAAATATCCCAATTGAATTAGAATTGGTCCTGGTTCAAAGGAACCACTAGTGCCAATGCTCATTGCAATGTTCATTGGCAGAAGGACTCTCCAGCTGCCAGGCATCTTATTCTGTGACCTCCCACTGCTTATAGTCCTTTAAAGAGCATGTTTCTGGTTTAGTGGTTTGTGAATCTTGTGGAAGTTAAGCACACAAAAAAAATCCAAGCACAGACTTTTTTTTTTTTTTCTTCCAAGAGTAAAATATTTTTGTTCAGAAGTAGTAAGGATTTGGATTATTATTTTTCACTTTTCAGGATGTAAACTTATTACTTGGAGGGAAACAAGCTTCCCATGTCTTTGATGCTTTAGTTTAATGGTGCCTAAAATATTTCTAACTGAGGGACACTGGCAGATTAGATAAATGCATTGAAAATATAACTTTTATAGCAAAGTCTGGGTTTTGTTCAGGTCAAGTATAAAATAAATATATCTCTTCCTCAAATTTTTAAAATCAGAAACTTATTTGAAAAATTACCTGAATACCAAAAATACATCTATAAAGTGTCTCTCAGAAAATTCCTTTTAATGTTAAAGCTAATGAACAATTCAGATCCTTGTAGAAAAATACAGAGGATGTCTACTTCAAAAGGATTTCCTTGAGAAATAAAAAAAAATAATGTAATAGCCACATCTGAAAATAAATTAGTATTTAGTGAGGGAAGAAATGCACTATTTCGAAGATTTAGTGAGAAAAGCTACAATTATGTAGCCTTCATAAATGATATCATAATGATAGTGCTTTATCTGATTCATAGAAAATGATTCAGCTTGAGACAAAGGAATAAACAATAATGAAACTCAACAATCTAAAGTTAAATGACTAAGATACTCAGCAGCAGTTATGTCTGTACAATAGATGTTTCTTTTCAAAAGACTGGAGAAAACACTCTGGGACTGGAAGGTTTAGGGAAGAGGTAATGAGATACAGAGCCTTGCACCTCTAGGTCATTAAGTTCAATTGCATTTCGGGTTGCTACTGACTGAAATTTGCTTCAGCTGATGGGTATTCAATAGTCTATTGTGAAATGAGTTGGAGGCCTCAATCCCATCCCTAGTACAAAAGTAACCACATAACGTTTAGCAGTCACAGCAATAATGCCTGCAGCATGTACACTGCACCCTGTTACCCTGTGTCTTCCTAAACAAGTTGTAAAGGCACCAAATTTTGCTGCGGTACAGGAGTATTCACAGTTCTGACAAAAACATCAGTTCTGACAAAATTTCACACAAAAATTATCTTCAAATTAAATATGAAAATTATCAATCGGGTATTCTCAATTATGGTTCCTATGGGAATTTAATTATCTTATGTGCCCCCACATAACTGTGTTTTAGTTTGTTTTAAGATTTTTCACCACTTACACTGCCCTTTGCAGAGGTACCCCCTGTGAGCAGGGATGGGGCAGGGGGGTCATGAAACACTAGCTGTCTGGCTGATGTCCATGCAAACCAGTGTTGATGAGATGTTTGCTCTGTCCTCACACTGTTATTCTGAAAATCTCACATCATAAATTCTCTCTTGTAGGTATTTTCTGAACTATGCTGAAAAATTAGGGAGTTATGCATGGGTGTGAGTAGAAGTTAGGTGTCAGGTCTACAGAATATATGACTGCTGCCAGTCTGATCATGAAGGCTGTTGTGCTACTGAAAGCAAGTCCACTGAAACCTTGAGCTGTGAAATATTCCACACAGATGCTTTGGAGATTACCTGCTCAATCCATGTATCTGCCTAATTCCAGCCCTGCGTGTGAGTACACATTAATGCAGTCCCCCTGGGCTTTTGTGCTACCTCTTTCCTCTCCAGACACAGGAGTTGTGGTAATGGTACTACACAGAACAACTTTTAAGATCTTGTGTACTGGATGAGGTTAGAGACGTAGGAAAAAAGGGGACTGTGTATCCTTTCAGTGGCATCTTCTGATTTGTCTGTGTCTTGCAGCTAATACCCTAGGACAGTCACTAAATTGAAATGTGCATCTTGTTGACACTGCCTAGACAGTTAAGGAATCAATGAAGAATAAAGCCCTGGATGATGTTATCAACATTTCTCACTTGAACTGCTGAAGCCACACTGAATAGTGAACTACTGGAGCCTTAGAGAGCCTGTGTCTGACCGCCCTCAGTGCACTTGTGCACACCAAGCCAGTTAGCACTGAAAAATGTAGTCAGAAGTAAAGATAGTGGCAACCACCTCTTTTGTGTACAGGCATCTGCTGCCAGAATTTCATATGGGTAGCAGAGTTCTGTCCTCACAGCAAGCGGTCCTACAGAATAGGCTATTCTTTCAAAATCAAATGAATTGTTTTCATGAAATGAAAACCTATCAAGAGCTATTAAATTCTTGGACACTGTAAATTTCTGTTTCAGGTGAATTGGTAGAAGTTGCTAAGGAATTACACTGGGTGAAACACAACTGCATCCTGTAGCTGATAGAGTCTACTGAGCAGGGACAAGACACAGTTCTGGATAAACCTGTAGTCTAGCCTTGTAGTCATGTCAGTCAAAAAATGGGTCCATCTGACAATCATCTGTGATTTTGACTTTTTCCATATTGCTAATAATAATTTATCTGTATTTGGTTCATTGATGCGATAAAATCATTATTTTACCAACAGAAATTAGATAACCACAGCAGCAACAATGAATTTAAAATAAATATGAAAACCTTCAATCCAGGAACAGAGTAAGGTAGTTTTTTTAAGTGAAGATTTCCTCAATAATATGGTTGCAGTAGAAGAGGGGTTAATATTTACAAACATTACAGGAGAAAAAAGGGAAATAAATCAAAACCACGTATTATATATATGTCACTGAAGTGAATGCAGGACTTGACTTACTCTTATTTTGTTTTCATAATGTGGACAGATTGATAATGATTTTAAGGCAAACCTCCAGCTGGTCAAGAATCAAATAAAGAATATGTGATCATAAAACAAGTGAAATTTTATCTATATTCTGGTTCAGCCTGCAAAACTCCAGCAAAATTAGAAAGTAGTGGTATTAATTTTAGATTACTATTCTCATGCTAAATATGAAATTATGTTAAGAAAGACAAATATTGTATCATTGCAATGTATTAATAGCTGCAGTAGAACAACAAAAATGAACCTTGCTGAGCTACCAAAATGCACTTCCCCAAAAGTACAGGCTGACAACTCTCTTTCCTATAGAAGAGACAATCTCAAAGACAGAAAAAAATCAAAATCCTTAATATTTACTTTAATTGTATAAGAATTTGGCTTTCAAAATATACATTTGCATGCCTCAGTCAAAGAACAACAAACATCAAGATAGATGATTTCATTCAAGCAGTTTCTTTGGAAGAAAAGAGCCTCTATTCCATATTATTGCCATTCCAGTTGATTAACTCTTACATATCTATTCCATTCACTTTAATTTAAATTTCATTAAATCTGGTTCTCACTGAGTTCAAAGAAACTTTTACTTTTAAACACTTTCACCATGAAACTAATTTGTTCTCATCAATATCATTATTTGCTGTATCTGAGAATGTCTTTCATAAGAGCTATTTCCTTGAATATTATTTTCAGAGAATCATAAACATTAAAAAGATAAAAGACTTCTTATACTATACCAAACCTCTCCTTTTTCAGGAGGCTTCCTCAGGCATATTGTTGTCTGAAAAGGCACTTCTTCTAATTCCACTCACTCTGTGGTCTGCCATCCTGGCAATTCCACCCTTGCAACGTTACAGCCAATGCTGCATAAGCCAATTATCAAATCAATAAGAAAATATAAATTATGAAGACAGCAGACATTTTCTGAACACTGAGAGTCATATTCAGGCAGCCTACCACGGTACTCAGGGTGGAGTTAGACACCTCCTGTGGCAGCAATGAACAGTACAGATCAGAGAGTATTTAGAACCATCAGATCCCAGTTTATATTTCTGCATCTGTGTTAGCGAACTAAACAGTGATGGGTGGTATTCCCAGACTCTCAGGCCAAAAGGTACAGAATATTTTGTGCTTGTGCTAGGTTCTACTCTTTTAACCTCCAGAAAGAGTCTTCCATATAGAAAGTATCTACAAGAAATTAGTCCTACCCACTTCCATAGTGCTTCCTGGGAATGGCTTCTGTGAGTGCTAGCTGATAAATGAGAACCTCCCCAGTAGTAAATGGAAATTTTTTAAAGGACCAAATTTTGTTCTTAAGGATACTTTTTAAGCTGATTTAAAAATGATTTTTCAGCTACAATGCTTATTTCTCCAGTCCATTTTCTATTAGTGAAAAAATTTTAAAAAAAAGCCCCCACATTTGACTTTTCTAAAAAGGCAATAATAGAAGAGGAAAGTATCAGCATGACTGTACAAGGATGAACCTTTATCTGCTTGTTAATAATTTGAATTGCCAAATCAATTTCAGTGTACATAAAGGATTAGTCATTTCTGTATACTAATTATTATTGAATGCTGTCTTCATGCTCCTGTTGACAAATAGCTAGTCTTTTTTTCTATTGAGAAATGTTGACTCTGACAAGACTATTTTATATCTCCAATGAAAAAACATAAGTTGAACTATGAATCCTTTCTCCAGAATATTTTTTAAAAGTTCAGACATAAGATCAGAATATTTCAGAAGTGATTTAAACTTTTTGAATTGAAGAGGTCTTTTTTTAATATTCATATCTGTAATACTGAATCTAAATGTTAACCTAGTCAATACATATTCAGTGCTCTAGATAATTATAGTATTTTTCCTCAAAGCAATAATAGAACCTAAAATTGACAGTTAAGGACTAATGAGAGTTAATACTGAGAAAAAGGAAACTGAGATGAAGACAAAACTGCAGCTAAAAGTTATATTTTTTGTGTGACAACTAAGGTTGAGAGATAAATGACATGAGGAAATTTAAGGCATACATGATCCAAAACTACAAGAAGATATAACTGAAGAGTTTCACAGACTGAAAATAAATAATTGTTGAGAACAAAGGGCACCATCTCTGTCATTATTCATTGAACAAAATTCCTATTAATAATTAATACTGGCAGTTTTGATAGAACAAGGACTGAAGAATTTTCCCTTCAAAGATAAAGAAGAAAACTGTGAATGTGAGAAGTGCTATAGAGAAATCCCAGCTTTCTTCTGCTTAATGTTGAGAAGTCTGCTGTTCAGAGGTCAATATTTCTATATGTGCTCTGAAGTTCTAAAGCCTGAGTTCACTTCATTGGCGTTGTTGTATAACTTACAGTCATAGATTCAAATGTAAGTTATTTGAGTAAAGGGTTCCCAGAAAATAATCTTCTCACTCTTCTTTCACCTCTCCCAGTGTGGTCTACGGGTCAGAAGAATCAACATTTTTGCACACATTTGAAAAATAAATGTAATCATATTTGTTATTGGCATCAACTGGTTTTGGTTGTGGGTTGTTTTTTTTGTTGTTGTTGTTTTTTGGTTTTTACTTTTTAAATACAGCCCCAGTTACTTCATTAGTGTCAAAACCAATAATTCACAAGATTTTTTCTCCGGGACTGGTTCCTCATGTTCACCTTTACAAGCCAAATACCTGGGGAGCATACCCAAGCAAGAGGTGGAAGACAGCAGAGTTGCCTTCTCCCAGTTCATGGCAGTGTAAGACTGAGCAGCAGCAGCAACACAAAAAACATGTGAGAGGCCATCCAGCAAAACTATACCAACCTTGGGACAAAGAAAGCACACTTGCAGCTCAAACCTGTCCCCTTAAAAGAGGAAAAGGGAAGTCTCATTTCTACTCTTAAGAAATTCAATCTGCAAAAATTTAGGCAGAATTTTAAGAATGGATGAAGAGGGGCAGGGATGTGAATTATACATGCAGAAGTTTCTCAGAACACAAATGATTAAGTAACAGCAGGGTAGGGAAAACATGAAGGGAAGTGTTTGAGTCTCTGGGGAGAGAAAAAACCACAAAGTGGAGACACTGATCCCCTTTTTGTGTGTTTGAAATTAATGTAACTGCAGTAAAAAATAAAGCCTAGGTTTGTGGATGAGGATGATGTTAACAACTTAAAACTTTTAATACTAACCTCGTAGAAAAGAATGCAAAAGAGAGAAGGAACAACTCATTGATTACTACAAGGAGACCTTGAGATCAAATAAGTTCATTCTAGTAAAGGGCTAAAAACTTCCTTTTTTGTTCTGCCCATGAAAAAGTAAATGCACAGGTTACAATCAGATTGGACTGAAGACAGGGTTAAGATTGCATGAGTGTGTTCTGTATGTCGGTACTTCTTGGATTTGGAGGTATGGATTTGAAAATCCACGTTTCTTAATTTACAGCTGTTTTCATTCAGTTCACCTCTGTGCTCTGGAAGAACATGAAGTGCCATTCCACATCCTTCCTCAATAACCATTTTTTTTAGCAAATTATTGTAATTTTTAAAATATCTGTGAAATAAGATACAACCAATGATTGCATCTTTTGACACAACTTTTCAGTTAAAATCACACATATTATACAATATTATTTCTTCGCAAATTAAAGAAATAAGTAGGTTTTACTTTTAAAATAATTTTTGCTTAGTCCTAACATTATAATTTGCCATAGTTTGGGTTTTTTTTTTTAAAATCTCAGGTCATCTGTCTGCCAAATATCTACCTACTATGCAATAATCGAGATACAGGTAATAGGATATGCTACTGATTAGAGATTTTTTTAGTACATCTGCAAATACTGACTACTTTCCAGTCTTCTTTTATGACAAGACTGTTTCATGTGAACTCCCACTAGGAGCCCTTAAGCCTGAAAATATTCCAGCTTTCTTTAAAAATATGAATCTAGATGCTTTCCTTGCATAAGGATACAGAGGAATTTTCTTTTATTGAAAACATCATAAACAAAAGCTCTAAGAAACACTACTTTAAAAAGTGAAAATCAAACTTCAAGACAGGGTTTTATGTATCTGTCAGGAAAGGTTTCTTCTTCAGTCTTTTCAATAATTAGGAGCAGAAAATCAGCTAAAACAGTATATTTATACTGCAGAAATTTCCTGGGTTTTTTTTAAATGATCATATATATCCAAAGGGAAGAAGAATGACAAATGCTGGAGGTAAAACATTTTAGGTTTAACATTATTTTTAAGAACATTGAAATATCAAAAACAGTGAAAATATATCAAATTTTTCTTATTTTTATGAAGAGCATGAATGTGCACCACTCTAAGGCCAGAACATAGCCATTCTTACTAATGACTGCAACAAAAGGGGTCAGCTGAGGTGTTTCTTTGATATGCCACGTTACCAACACCTGCAGGCCAGGGGATGAGCACTCTAGAGAGCCCTTTCAGCCCCTGTCCCAAAGGGTGTGACCAAGCCAGCACAAGGGAGAGGAAGTGAAAGCCAGGCACTGGTCAACCCAACTTCAGCAACTCACTGTTGGCACAGAGGACAAATCACAGAACTGATTTAATGGAAAGAACCAATGGAGTTTTTCTCCTCACATAAATCCTTGTGCAGACACCTATAAGTTTGATTATTTAGTAAAAAGAATAATTACTTATTATTGTCCTCAATATAAGCATGCACTATCCAAATGGATCGCCTTAGCATCCTTTTTGTAGCAAATATTTTTATTTTGAAAAGCCCAGGATCTGCACATAAGGTAATGCAAAGTCGATTTTGCAAGCACATTGCTGAATACAGTGATATCTTATTTTAGTCTAATTTAATCTGTAAAAGCAATTCATATCTACTTGCACACACAAATACCTTGAGCAGTAAGGAAGCCTGCAGAGGGTTATATAACTCTCTTTTGAAAAATTTCTAATTTGTATCTTTTTATAAGGAAAATTGTAACACTTCTAAAAAAAATATTACTTCTAATTTTTTATTTCATTGTTATCAAATTAACATTTTATGGGAAAGGTAGCTCTTTTTCACCCTAGGTTACTGATCATTTCAACCACAAAAAGAGTCAGCTAAAGATTCTCTCATTTATTCTGTCTGCATCTGTCATCTTATCATAGTCTAAAGAAAAAAAATAAAAAAGAGAAAATAAAAGAGTATATTACTGTCACTTGTCGAAGCTACTGAACATGCAGTCAAACCATGAGCTGGGTGTAACAGTTTCCTTCAAGATCAAAGCTGGCAGTCTGCAACCAGATCATGGTTCATAATTTGAGTGCCACTAATTTCTATTATAAAGGCAACAGATAAACTACATTTTAAAAAGCTTTTTGCTTTACTGGCTGGACAGATTAGGTTTTCCATTTATTCTGGGACTCTAAATGTAGCTGTTGCTATAGTAACTGTATATCTCTTGAAGAGTAAATAATTGTGTTAAATGGCTAAATAGCAAATAGGTTTATGGCTACTCTGGTACTGAGGAACTTGAATATGCTTAATTTTTAACTGTATTTTTAAAGATCATCTGCACAGTGACCATAATGTGTCCTGTACGGAAATAAGATTTCTTTTTCTCTAATGAGCCTTTTCAGAGTTATGCAGTTGTGCATTAAATAAATGACTGACAAATTATCTGAGTCTCAGAAAATTGAGAATGAATCTTATTCTAACATGAATTTCTGTTGCAATATTCTATAGTTCTCCAAGAAAACATCATAGGCAAGTAATGAAAACATATCAAAAGGCTTTGTCAGAATTAGACCCTTAGGTTTAAAGATTAGAGCAACTAAATTGACTGCTGGTGATTTCAGAAAACTCCAAAAGCCATGTAAAAATCCATGGACTTTTTCTCAATGCATGTTTTCACTAGAAAAATATTTATTGCTATAGGCAATCCAAAGTAAGCAATTTATGCTCTATATTTCTATAGGAGATTTGGAAGAAAGTGTCTTTGACGTAACCGCCTAAAAGCTCCAACCTTTATTTTCTATAAACAGATAAGTATTCTATGATTTGATGATTCTATGATTTAATTCAGTACTATTACACCCCCAGTACACCTCCCACCCCTTTCCCTCACCTAAAATAAAAAGGCAAAATGGAAAGAATAAATCTGCAGTGCTGCCTTTACAAAGAAAAATGAGAGATTATACGGTTGAACCTTCTCAAGCTAGTGTGTTAATGTCTGTAAAATAAAAATGTAAGCAAAAAGACATTGGGTCATCAATGAAGAAAAGTAAAAAAATACCCTGTCTGTTACCAGATGTCTGGTCCCATAATGTTATAGAGCCTGTTGTAACAGACAACATTGTGTTATGTTGCCTTTGACGCAGAAAATTTCTGCATTATAATTTTAAGTAATTTAAAATTAATTTTAAAAAAATAAAAAATTTTAAAAAATTCCTTTAAAAAGGAATTTAAAATAAAGGAGTTATGCCTTTTTAATTCATGAAAAACACTCTTACTCAAGCTTAAGACAATACATATCAGAGAAAGCAGAAAATATTACAGATATATGACTTGAGAGACTATAATCTTATTAGATAAATAAATTTAGTCCCCCGTTAGAATACTTAAAAAAGCAATTGCTAACAACACTATAATAAAACAAACCAAAAGATATCTCTCTGTTATGAGAGGCATATAGTTGGTGAAAGTTTCACAAATATTTAAGCACAGCCCTCAGAGCCTGAACAGGTATATGACCATTACAGAATCACGTAATCATAGAATCATTAAGGTTGGAAAAGACCTCCAAAATCAAGTCCAATCTTTGAATGAAAACAACCATATCAACTAAACCATAACACTAAGTGCCACATTCAGTCTTGTCTTGAATTTGTCTATACAAATTAACTGTTTTCAAGTAGTTATGGAATAGTAACCACCAACACAGAAGTATAAAACATAGTGGAGTTGTCTGTAACATAGTGAAATGAGTCTGGATTGAACAATGTAGTCCTCTATGGAAATAAGATTATTTTTTTCCTAAATGAACAATTTTTGTGGTTCCAACAAGGCAAGGTTCCAGTAACTGGAAGGGAGATTACACTGTACCCCCTCATGCCTGGGAAGAAAATTTCCTGCTGAAAAATCGTGACAGACAGAATGGTCTGATATTGTTTATCATTGGGGAATTTCCATATCAATCTTTTCTTCACTTATACCTTTAGTTATTCATATTGTTGCTGTTACTGTTTGCTTTCTTATCTCATTGCTGTTTCCAGGAAACTGTTCTTACCTCAACCTGTGATCTTTGCCTTTCGTGCCTCCAGATGGAGAGGGAGAGGAAGCAGCATGTGATTTTAGCAGGAGTACTAGCTTGGAGAATGCTCTGCCTAAAACATGACCATTTTGCATAAGAATTGCCAGAGATAATTATACGTTTTTCAGCAAATAATGAATGACTAATGAAAAGGCAACACAGGCAGAACCTAATTGCTAGAAGCAACACCTTTCTCTTGAAAAATACCTAATGGCAATGGGACAAGAATTTATGTTTAAAAGTTCACTGATCTAAGCTTCTTAGGAATACCTTTGGCAACCTATTTGGCAAGAAGGATATAAACTGACAAACATACAGGCCTATGCTATACATAAATTACATTTCTTATGCATCAATGTAGTTAGTTTAGTAATTAGTCATTTAATAAATCTTAGTCTTGGGTGAATGTCATCTGGTCATTGTGATTTATTAAAATTTAATTTTTTGACTTGTTCCATCATCTGATACTTCACTACATGTAAGAATGTATGTCTCCATTACCCTCTGTGCAGACCCATGCAAAAGAAATCCTCCAGGTTTTCCGTAATCTCTTTATCCTTTAAGACAGAAATCCTTCCATAAGAATTCCTAATTGAATTCTATATTTGCTAGCAATGAAGACAACATACTTTATTATCCTGTCAGACTATTATTCCTGATATTTTAAAATAGCCTTTTTTTAGATTATCTTTTGTTCTTTATCTGTACAGCACCCAGTACAATAACAATTAGATCATGAATCAGGATCTGTAGTTTTCTACTGGATTTTCCCACTATTCCTTTATTTGCAGATAGAGCCAGATCAGGTTCTGAACAAAATGTTTTTCTTTTTTGCTCTTTGCAAAGTAAAATTTCATGGCTTCATGTCAGCAGTAATTGATATGAATTCTGTTCTTATTATTTCATGCTATTCTGCAAATCCTAATAAGTTTATGAAAAAGTGTGCTTATGCTATATTTAATTTTTCAGTTGTACTGTGTTTTGAGGTAACACTAGCTATGTAACTGAAAAGGGGTTAATTAATCTTCTACATGTTACCCCCAAATTGACTTCTTGCTTTAAATAAATGTTTACTAGGATGTTTTATTTTCTCTTTCATATCATTATGGTTTCACAGCTTACATGTTTTTAAAGAAAGAGATTTCCTTCAACTAGAGTATGAAATGTATTAACTGATTTGTTTAAAATTATATGCAGCAGAATATTTATCAAATGCCTTGGCAATATTTAGCAATTAGTGGTTTTTGGAGACACTCAACACTTCCACATAAGAGCTTCTTTGGTGTTTAAAATTATTTTGGGTAGATCATATTTCAAAGAGAGATGTTTTCTTCATTTTATGTCAGCCAGCATTGGTTGTCAGAGGTAACACCATCCAGACAACTGCAGAGACTCTCGGGGCAGATACTGCTGGGAAGAGCTCAGAGGAAAGACACTGCCAAGTTTACAGAACAGGCAAGTAAGATAGTTTTTTATTTCCACTGCTCAGCTGGGTCTCCAATGTAAAATTAGCTGAGTGAAGCATGGTACAAGTTCAGCCTAGGCAGCACTTTCAGTCAGAACCTGAGAACTGATCATGGTTTTCCCTTGTAGCTGTATACATTTACATCTTCAAAGAAGGCTTTATTTTATCAAAGCCTAAGCAACCAGCCTCTCCTGTTTCACTTTTAAGTTGTGTTTTCTAGTGCTTGTTTTTGTTCTTTTTATTCTCTTTCAACTAATTTTATCCTGGTGAGAGGTGGAACTTGTATTTGAGGAAGAGCGTGCATGATTACTGATTATTTCCTGGTTTCTGAAGAAAATCAGACCTACACAATCAGGGCTATGTCTCTCTTTCTGTCTGTGCACCCACAAAGGCATTTAAAAATACTGGTCAATTCAAATAAATCTGACAGGAAGTAATGGTCTCATTGTCCTCAGTGCTCTCAGGACAGTAATTCTCTTGTCTTCAACAACAGGAAGAATGCATCTCAAGGATGTTCAAAACCTTCAATTCTAATCAAAATTAGTTAGAAAAGAGCTGTTATTAGAGTATAAGACAGAAGCTATTAATGCCCAAACATGGGCAATCTACACTCAGGTCTCACATCTCATTAACCACTACAGGATTAATTATGATGCACATATCCATAACAGACTAAGTTGCGTTTTATCCTACTTATGAGAATATTTGAATCCTAGACTTTTATGTTAATACATCAATCAGTTGTGAAATTTACAATTCTGTTTTTCATGGACTTCTCAAGGGTTTATCCTAAAGTCCTTGTAAATGGTACTGTTGACACATTTGAAAGAATCTCTCTTGAGCTTATTTCCTAGACAAAATCCTACAAATGTAATAGTTTCTGTCAGAAACCAAGAAAAAATGCATTTGTTCTCTATCACTTTTTTTCCAATGTGCACTATGTGGACTTTCATACTCTTTTGTTTCTTTGGCTGTGAACTAAATGAAAACCTACTTACCTCCATATGCAAAATTACATAATTATAGTAATGAGAAAAAGATATGAAAATGGCAAACTTAATTTCATGTGACCAAGCCACCCATCCCCAAAAATCTGATTTCAAAGAAATATCATTAATATCAAATGCAGGGTATGGGCAAGGCTACCACAGTAGTCTCCTCTGAAGTCAACAAAATTTTTTGGCATGTTTGTGGTGGTTTTTTTAGAAAACAGTACTAACACTATTTCTATTAATTTGTCATTGAGAATTTCAAAAAAGTGCCTGAAGGTTTTTCAGTGCCTGCCCAATGCCATTCAGAAAAACAAAATGAAGTGAGTCTCTCAAGTAAATTCTAAAAGTATTTTAATTTGTCTTTCTCTGTAAAAACACTGCTGATACTTTTGGAAACCTCAGAAAATAGGTTTTCTTGGTCCATGCAGTCCATTTGTCACAGGAAAGATGTCAACAACTCAGAGTTCATCTGGGTAGTAGCACTTATATAATAATCAACAGAAAGTGAGCTGTGACACTACTTGATTATCTTACATATTCACCTGTTCACTCTGCCTCCATCTTTATGACTGCTTAGCTTTTAACTCTCTTCCAATCTACAGTTTTGGTACTGGCTAGAAATGGCTGGGCAAAAGGTTCAGATTTCATTTTGGGAATCTGCACATAGTCATAAGTCTCAGTGTCTCCATAGTTCTCCTCCATTTCCAGGACTTTCCCTCCAGTTTTAGGCTTTCATAGGTCCATAGGATAGAATCACAGAATATCTTGAGTTGGAAAGGACCCACTAGGACATCGAAGTCCAACCCCAGGCCCTACACAGTACAGCTCCAAGAATCACACCATGTACCTGAGTTTTCTTCATCTAAATACTCTATGTGCAGAAACATAGCATGTCATGGATTGACTGCATCCCTGAGAAGAAGGTCTTGATGCCTGAAAAGCTTGACATGCCCTAGAAATGCACACTTGCATCCTAGGAAGAAAACTGTGTCCTGGGCTTTACCTAAACCAGTGTGACCAGAGTGGTGAAAGAGATGATTCTCCCCTTATACTGTGCCCCCATGGAGCCCCACCTGGAATACTTTGTCCAGCCTGAGGCTCACAAAAAAAGAACTTGAAACTGTTAGAGAGAGTCCAGAAAATAGCTGGATGCTCAGAGGACTGGAGAACTTCTACTGTGAAGGCAGGCTGAGAGATTTGGAGTTTAGCCTGGTAATGTCCCAGGGTAACATTTTAGCAGCCTACTATACCTTAAAAAGGGTTACAAGAAAGTTGAACTTTTCATAGGACATGTAGTGACAGGACAAGGGGGCATGGCTGAAAAAGAGTAGGTTTAGATTAGGAAAAACTTTTTTACGCTGAGGGTGGTGAGGCAGTGGAACAGGTTTCCAGAGAAGTTGTGGATGCCCCGTCCCTGGAGGTGTTCAAAGCTCAGCTGGATGGGGCTTTGAGAACCTGGTCTAGTGGATGGTGTCCCTGCCTGTGGTGGAGGGTTGGAATTAGATATCTTTAAGTTCCCTTCCAACCAAACAAATTCCATGATTCTATGATAGCAAACTTTCCTAGTTTGATGCTAGACAAAATTCAAGAGTGAGACATTTTGCCTTAGAACACCACATACAAACAAAAACCCAAACAGATCTACCAGAAATATGGGCACAAGCAGAATTTTTTTGCAGAAATATGAATAACAGATAATAAAATAAAATATTTTGATGAATAAACAAGACAGCCTGTAATACTCCAAAAATCAAAAGTAAAGACCTGATGTATTAGGAAAGATGATCCTTTGGTCACACAAAACCTTTACCTGCCTTTGTGGTCATTTCTTTGTGGTTTTCTAGTTATGGAATAATCCCTGGAAGTCTCAAATCATGTAGGTAAGTAAACGGACAATGCTTAAGTATTTATGAATAAGAACACTTCTGGATTTAGATATAGGATATGCTTTTCTTGATAGGCTATTCAATGTTAGAGTAATACATCTTGCAACATCAGTATTAGAAACAACATTTGCTATCACAGTTTAAAGGCTGGAAGGATCTTGTTAACAGTCATATTAGGATATATGCGTGATATACAATAATTTCTACTAGTTAGAAAATGTTTTATGTTCTTTTGCAGAAAGCCTATTTGACAACGTATGTGACTGTTCCTTTTCAATGTTGGAATACAGATTTTGCAATAGTTTAAAAATCAGCCTGTATGCAACGACAGGGATACAAGATTTCTTATTTTGTCTTTGCCACAGATTTTTAGAAATACAGAGGATTCATGTGGTTAGGACCTACAGTCCAGCAAACATTGTAATGATCATAAAGTAGTACTATAAATCATACAATGTCAGGAGAATTATCCTATAACTAGTGATTAGAACTATATAGCCAAGGAAAAATGTAACAAAGAACATTCCAGGAGGACTGAGATTTTCTGGTTACCTAAAACATATGGAAAGCTACTTAAACCTCTTCAAAAAACCTTTAGCCTATATTTTAATGTATTCAGTATCTAGATTTTTATCTGTAGCTTTTGATCTTGTCTCAATTTTAGAAAAAACAACTTGAACATTTCATCTTACCTTTTCCATTAACCTAAAGGATGTATAGATGTTATAATCATACTGAAAACACTTATGATTAACACCATCCTAAACCTCTCTCCTTGTAAACTCATGTGCATCTTAAAACATGAGAAAGAAACAAGATAAAGTCAATCACAATATAAAAACATCAGGTTGGAATTCAATTGACCAACACTATAATCTCCATTGCATCATAAAGAAACTAATGGAGCTATTCACTCACTAATTTCCAAGAAAACCAACAGCTGTAATAAAAGATGTTGGAAAAAATACTCATACTTCACAATGGAGCCTGATCATCCCCAAGAACCAATAAAAAAAGGTGACCTCAGTTAAAAGTCTATGGTTTTCTTTTCTGAACTAAACCTATAAAAAGTGAAAGAAAGATGGTGCATCTATACATGCTCTAGAAACAAAACAGAAGTTTAGTACATGCAGTTCCCAAGAGTTTGCTCATTGAATGAAGTTTGCATTAAAACTTCCTGAAGAAAAACAAATTTTGAATCCTTCCCAAATGACTCCTGATACCTATGCACAAATCCTCATCTATTTTCAAAAACTCAGAACTCATGCAAAATTAGGCCATAATTTGAAAGCTAATTTCCATGATGAAAAATCTTCCATATCCAGTGTCAAAAACAAAGGCAACAATAAGGAGAAGATGTTTAAAAGTCTTAGTATAAAGGGAAAAATAAATACACTTTGTAATTGTAAATGTTGTGGTTTGACACTGGCTGAGCACCAGGCACCCACAAAAACCTCTTGCTCATTAGGCAGAGAAGAGAAAAATTAACAAAGGGCTCATGAGTTGAGATAAGGACTGGGAGAAAACACTCCAAGGGGTAAAACAGGCTCAACTTAGAGGTACAGAGTGAATTTATCACTAACAGAGTCAGAGGAGAATAATGAAAAGTAAAACAAGCCCTTAAAACCACCTTTTCCTCTTCCAACCCCTTCATCCTTCCCACCAACACAGAGACAGGGGACAGGGGTTCAGGTCAGCTCATCACCCAAGGTTTTCTTCTGCTGCTGAGGGAGAGGAGTCCTTCCCCTGTGAGTCCATGGGGTCCCTCCCATGGGAGACACTTTGTGAACTTCCCCAGGCTCCAAACCTCATGAGCAGCAGTTCTCTCAAAACTGCTGCGATGTGAGTCCCTCCGACAGACACACCGTCCTCCCAAACTGTTGTGGTTTGAGTCACTCTTCCACAGGGTGCAGTCTCCAAGGACAGGCTGTTCCAGCCTGGAAGCAGGGCCCCTCTCTCCATAGGGTCTTCCACTGGATCACAGCCTCCTCCAGGCATCCACCCACTCTGACATTGGCATCTCCCCCAGGGGCTGTGGGTGGATCTCTGCATCCCCTGTGGATCCCCAGGGGCTGTGGGTGGATCTCTGCATCCCCCATGGATCTCCGTGGTCTTCAGGGCACAGCTGCTTCACCATGGTCTCACCATGGCCTGCAGAGGAACTTTGCCTTTGTTGCCTGAAGCATCTCTTTCCTCTCCTTCTCCACTGACCATGGTGTCTCTGTGTTGTTTTCCCTCATATGTTCTCACCCCTTCCTCTTCTCTGGCTAGAAGGAAAAAAAACCAGTATGCACCCTCCTTTGTTTTGATTTCCTTCTTAAATATGTCATCACAGAGGCATTACCAACCTCTCTCATTTAGTCAGCAGCATGTCCATCCTCAGAGCCCTCAGGGACTGGCTCTGCTGGACATGGTGGAGGCTTCTAGCAGCTTCTCACAGAAGCCACCTCTGTGGCCCCACTGCTACCTTAAACCTGGTTGTGCAAAACCAACACAGTATACTTCAAACTATTCATTTTTAAAGAATGATGAGGGAGAGGAACATATATTGTTTGTGCACACAGATCTATTTTGAAATAGCTATGCCTCAGGAAAAGATAGAAGGGAATTAAGGAACAGGTTAGTCAATGTACAAAAGGAACAGGGAAAAAAGTTGAATAATTAGGTTCTATTGAAAAAAGGAAAAAAACCCCACAATTTAAAACTGTTTTGTGTGACCTCTATTTGTGTATGAAAAAAATACACCTAGGCTAAAACACCTAAGACTGAAGCACCTTGAATTGATCTGCCTCAAAACTAATTAGGATATATACATATATTTTACAATTACTATTGCTTTCAATTTAAATTGGTCCAACAATGGTGAGAACAAAGAGGAAAAAAATGGAAAAATGCATAAACACATTCTAGTTCAACAAAGATTATTTGAAAATTGTATGTTCGAGGATTTCAAGTACCAGAAAACAAGTCTGACTACAGTATAATCTAACTTCATTCCACCAGTACCGCTCTCTTCCTCACACCACCAATGTTATCTCTAATTCAATGAGAAACATATTTACAGGAGAAATTTTTATCGATCAGAAAATATTCCTTAACAGCTCAGAGATAGTGGGCTTATAGATAACTCCATAGAGACTTTTTCAGGTTAGTTGAGAAATTGCACACAGATTTCCATAAACAATAACTCTGATATAGAAGGTCTTCAAGTAGAAAAGCCTCAGGGACTTATTCTTAGGCATCTTTTTTTAAAAAAAATTCCTTTTTCTTTCATGATTTGTTTATTAAAATTTTAAGATAAAGGAACAAAAAAAGGACAGACTAGAACTAGAAGTTCCAAGAAATATATATAATTATTAGATCAATAAACAATTCAGCAATTCTTAGAGGACATTCAAATAACCTTCTACAATAAAAAGCCTACACTATATGTGAAATACAAATCTTAAGAGATAGTTAACATTCCAGGCAAATAAAAGCACATTGGAAATGTTGATTTAGCACTCTTAATTTTGTTCAAAATTACCTCCACAGATCATAGACTCAAAGAATAATAAAAAGAACAAAAGCAGCCCACCGCAGAAAAAAGTACCTAAAAAGAACAGCAATAAATAAAATAAAAACTGGAATATTGAATAGATAATAAATGAATAAGTAAGTAGAATAGCAATATTCCATCAACCCTCACTAAGCAAACACTATAATATCATTTAATGCAAACAATATATAAAAAATTTACTGCCAATCATCCTGTACTATTATCTCTATGGCGTAGCATTGTGTTGAAATAAATTACATGTTATCTATATTTCACACCTTGTCACTTATTTTTATTGCATCTCCATATTTTTGGGAAAGAAGTAACATGTTGCAAAATAACTGAACTCATAAAAAACTTGTCCTGATGCACCCTTGCACAACCTCAACTATTCAATTTTACTGGGGCAACCTGCTCAAAGTTTTTGTCTGAATTAAAAGAGCACTGCTACTGTTAAGTACCAGTTAGATATGTGCATGCATTCCTTTCTCCGCAAAATGAATTTTTACCAAGTCTGTCCCATATGGCCTTCAATTATGTATTATGACATCTTTGATCTAGGTTATTGGAAGTGTCAAATCAAAGTTTAACAAGGTATAAGGAAGGATAACCAGCAATGAGGTGATTCTAAAATGAAATTAATATCAAAAGGGATCTTTATTTCACCTCCTTGACTACAGAAAAAGTAAACTGTGAATGTTCTCTTTTTGTCATGGATCCAATCCTTGGGCACCATATAGTGCAGATCAAAAAAAAAAAACTTATGAGAGGGCAGATTGCTCTGCAAAACATTCTGCTCACTTTCACCTGTGACAAAATTGCGAATTTACATATCCCTATGGTGTCATAAGGGAAATTGGAAACCTAAGACACAAATTGGTGTTCTAAATTTGTACCTATAAAACATATTTTGTACCACTGTAATAGGTTAATTACCCAATCTGACAAGGGTATTAATTTTATTTTTTTTAATTTATATTATTTTGCATGTACTGATTTCTAATTATATGATATATACAATAGCCTCTATCATTCCCAAAAGCCCAAATTTGGAAATTATTTCTGTTAGTTTATACCATCAAAAAAAAACAAACCTCTAAGAATTCCAAGATTTCTATTTAATCAAAATGTGAAAAATTCAGAATGACAGCATATACTTTGTTACTTTTCTGAACTTGAGATATCCTTATAAAAACTCCAAAACAATGAAAGGAGTCCTGTGAATTTCTATTTTTCTATTTTTTCTAAGTTTTGGCTCTATAAAAAATGTATTTTATTTAAAATTGCTTACACAATGGGAACTATAAATGTATGTAAATTTTATAAAAGAAAGTTCCTCTTCCGAACTCCTGTGTGTCCTAGGCAAAACACAGACTATTTTTAAAACACAATTTAGAAACTGAGGGGTAAAAAATACAACCGCAAAACATGTAACATGGTGCCTGTATTAATGGAAAGCTACATTCATTTATTTAATATTAGTTCCTATGTAACTTGAGAATTTTTTAAGTGTGTTAAAGACATAAGACAGAATCAGAAAACACTGTCATGGAATTTTTATAATATGATGAAGATCTAAACATTTTAGTCAAAGTGAGGAAAAAAATAATTAAGGAATCTTGCCATTCTAAGGAGTCCAATATATTTCTATTGTAGATTCATAGCAATTAAACCAGAAAACCACCAATGCATTAAGGAATCTACAGATTAGGGCTAGAGTTGGGAATTCCAGCATACGAGATGTCCTGACCTTGCCAGTGAGCTTTTTAAATGAGGTTGATCATAAGGTAGGTATCTACATCTCCAAAAGCATCTTGGGCTTCCTTTTTAGTCAATGGGAAATTAATCAATACAGACAGTGGAATTTTTTTAATTAGTCATTACATCTTTAAAAGGCTTTAAATTGATCAGATTTGTTAGAGACTTAAGTTATAGGCTTTTCAGACTACATAAAGGGACCTATAAAGGGAGCCAACTGGTTCATAGAAGCACTTGCTATTAAAAGAAAACAGTCCTACACATCAAGAATTATTTTGTACTATAATTTAACTCATTAAACTGTTCATTTTTTCTAGTAACACCTTTCTATATGTTTGGGCAAGGTGCTCACAAAGAGACATAACAAATTTGCAATAATTTCCCATAACCCTGTGCAATTTTTATAGAGAATTTATTTCTTCTTGTGGACCCACACTGGCATTCTCTTACTCCTTATCATTATAATATAGACTCAGGATCATTCAATTACCCAGTTCATTTCAACTCTCTTCTTGATGCTGGACAGCTTTTGTAGAAGTACACAAAAATGATAGGCTCTGATTAGGCAACCCATTTTTACCTGTCAAAAAACATTATTATAGATGATGCTCAAAGTTTCGTAATAAAGATGGCAAAAACTATTCAAATTATTCAAATAATCAAAGGAAAGTGAGGCTTAGTTTTACAGCTATATATATGTACAGAATTAAAAGCATATGTTTATCTTATGGGTAATAAATGTTGGATGCTTTTCACCAGCTTGACTTGCTCATTTATATATTGACTTTTAAGAATGTAAATTAGTTTTCATCATTAAGAGTCTTCATAAATACTGTAAACAAAAAATACATTTAAAATTTTAAAATTTTATTATAGGAGCTCTGCAAAATCTAATGAAACAGTCACAAAGCATGACAATATATACAAAAAAAATTTACTTACAGTACAGTAACTTTATTAACAGGCCAGAAAATTGTACTATGATTTAACAGATAAATTATTTATTATTTTATTATTCGTTCTATTTCATAAGGACATAAATGTGATGGGAAAAAACCCTAGACAGTATGTTTATAAAAACCTGTTGTTGAGCTTCAGATAAAAGATATGGCAGTAAGTTGAGAAGAGAGCTCTTATGAATGTTTTAATTGTCTGGGGCCATAGGAAGTGAAATCAGATTTTTTAAAAAAAGACCCAATTTTACTCACTTTTGTTCTTTGATCCACTGATTAACATTTGCAACCACTAACTCACTTTCCTGATGGAGGTGACTGTTGTCAGTTCGTGCTGCTTCCAGAGACTGGCACAAAGTTTCCAGCTGTGGATGCAGAGAGATCAAAGCATATGATGGACTCCCTAGAACACACTCTATCTGGAATACTAATAATAGTCTGCACTACTTGTAAAGAATCAAGTCATTTTTCTCCACTCCTTCAAATAATCAGGGTTTCCTTGTACATGCTATTAATTGATTCAATATGCTAGAAGGAATGTCTGAACTTTTCCCACGCCTTACATTTACCCGTTTATTATAATATACACTAGTCTACCTCCAGAGGTTGTTTTAATTGAAATCAGATTTATTTTATAAAAATGGAACCATTATAACTTACTATGTTTCAGTTTAAATGTTTTATTCTTTCCACTTTTTGTTTTATTTTTGCTATGTATTTCTTTAAGATTAGCTCTTTGGTCATGGCTCATTGCATTTAGAATAGAAAGAATGTTAGAGGGATGGAGTTATTTTGATATATCGAATATATAAAAAAAAACAGAGAATGCTGAAAGACTGAAAACCTAAAACTTGAGAGCTGAATGTCAGAATTTCACTTTTATATCTCCAAATGGAATCAAATACAAGCCAATGGTGTTGAAAATCTGTTAACATCTCATAGATAGTTGAGGCCTAAGTAAAATGATAAAATGGTTTGATGGTTTCTGAAAAACCTCTTTTGGGTGCAGTTCCTCAGTTTATGTCACAAAAAGAATTACAAGAAGAATTGTGCCAGCATACTCTAAATGGGTCAAACCCTGAGTTTTTCAATAGTGCCTTTCTCACCTAGCTGCCAGAACCACTACTAGTGCTAGCTCACAATAATTAATGATTGTGCAGAAATGAATTTCTAAAAAAGTAATTATACTTTCAAAGTCTGTCATGGTAACAGAGTTCTGAGTGGAGAAACATTTTGGAAACATTTTGTTCAACAAATAATAACTAAAGCTTACATGAAGAAGAAACAAGTGAGAGCAAAATATATTGGTCTTGAATGCATTGGCCATAAGAGATTCAAAAACCATTCCTGGCCAAGTAGAATTCTACATACAGACAAGAAATCTACATAAAAAAGCATATGAGTATTTTTAAGAAATACATATACATATATATATATATATATTATATACATATATATAGACACATGTATATATATGTGTACATATATATATTCATGTTTTTTAAATGAGAACATACATTTAAAATTAACATTTCCTTCAATAATATTTTACCATTGTTAAACCCAACAAAAAATAACACCAAAAGTAGTGTGTTTTTGATTACAGAATTTAAAACTTCTGAGTGTAATAAACCTTCAAATATTATGCATAAAAGCCTCTTATGATATTAATATGCATAATATATTATGGAAGAGACAATACATATCTAATTAAAATCAAATCAAAACAATGCTCACTTATTCATGTGAGAGCAATCTGTTATGCATGTTAATATTATATAATAGATTACACTAATACTGTAAAATCAATTTACTTTTTTTAAGAATCTTTAAAATATTATCATATATTTTTAAGCTACACACCATTTATATCTGGTTGCTTTTGGCAAGTTATGATTTCCTGATGTACTGACAAAAGATAAAATATGTCAAACAGATGTTGACGAAAACAAGGTGATCTGTAAGGTTTTAGAAGGGTTACAAATATGAGTGGTTTATATATTTATAGAAATATACACATATATTTCTATATATCTATATGTAACATCTATATGTTTCAAGGAGAGTAAATTGAAACTGAAAACCATTTATATATGAAATATTAAAAGTGTTGGAAAAAATTTTCATATTTCTAGTCTTCTGTCTTAAAAAAATGAGACAATAACAACTGACATGGGTACACAGTGAAACTTGATAGGAATAAAACGAAAGTTTTCATAATTTTATCATTTTTATTTGGACTTTTTGAAGAATCATTGGCAGTAAACTCCTTTTTCTTTGCTTTTGAAAAGTTGAGAGGAAACTGTAGTTCTCATAAAAACGAAATTTCAGTAAATGCAATTTAGGTAGGTAAGCCATGACCTGACAAGAAAGGGAGAGATCATCCTTCTAGCATTTTTCATTAGTTTCAATCAGTATCATGTGCCTTCCCATCTAGCCTGGCATCTCTATAGAAAAAAAAAAACAAAAAAAAAACCCACAAAGAAATGTATAAATTCTTGTAGTAATTTTGGACCAAGCCATATTATGCAGGAAGAAATTATAGCTACCAGCAATTTCCCCCCATCTCCAATAATCTTTGCCAAATCATTTCTTGGAGTGTGTGGATACCAGCAGGCTGCTCAGAGATTGATCTCAGAAATGAGTAAATGGTTAAGGGGCAAATCTGAGCACTAGGTTCTTTAGGTAAAAATTTATCACCTCCATCATGTGAGCAGAGGAATACTGTCTACTGGGAATGGGGCAGGGCTGAGCAGACAGCAAATGGGGCTCTACAATACTGTTTCTTTCCATGGGAAACCTAAGTTAGGTGGTGACTTGTACAAAAACTTTCTGTTATTTCCACAGCCTTCCTCTTCCTGAAGCTGCTGCACTCTGTCCCCAGCTATGTGCTGGGGAGTGCCATGGCACTCCCATCAGTTTGATCATGCCATTGCTCAGGCAGGTTTCCATGAAAAATGAGGTTGAGAACAAAGGAACTGCTGTATACTGAGCATTGTTCCAATACAGAGGTAGTTGAAGGATCATACCTGAGCCCAGGAGTACACCAAGATGCTCTAACACACATGTAAAAAAATATGTGCAAAAGAAAGCTGAACAAAATTATAAGAGATTAGACATGCAAACATGCTTAAGTAGAAAACTGAGATTAAGCCATTAAAGTCATCCCCACTTGTGTTCTAAGAAATAATTTTAACGCAGTTTCACATAAGTGGCTCCTTTGCTAACCCAGCATGCTGTGAATAAACTAAATTAATAAGATAAGCAAATGTGAGGCCCAGTCTTAGTAGGAAGCTGCTTTTATTGGATCAAGGGCTTTTCTTCTGCACCATGTAATTCATCATATTTTCCAAATATTGTCAACAGTTTGAAGTGTTGTTTTTGTAGAGGTGTGCTTCTGTTACCAGAAAGTATGCAACTTTATCCATAGTGAATTTTACCACAAATTGAGGCTAATTTTTTTCTTAAGAAAAGGCTACCAAAGTTGTACAGTCACTATATCACTGATTGATGTTAGTGAACCTGCATAATACAAAAAATTGTGCCTTGACTCCTAAGAAAATTTAGGAAATTCCATTACTAAAAGTTTTCTTAAGAACAAAATTAAAAATATATCCAAGTTTCATGATGTGAAGTTACTGATAATGTTAAATGACACAGTAAATCTAGGCATGCTGCAAATGTGTACAATTAGTAATGAAGGGTAACCTGAGTGGAAAAGTGAAGTCCTTAGGTTGTGCCAAATTAATAGATTTTGCATTTAGAGATGTATGAAGGGATGAATAATAAAATGGCGAGTTGACTGTGATATTCTGCTTATGTGAGTGCTAGAAGATACAGTATATTTTATAAGTTGCCTACAGTGTATAATATCTAATATCTCAAATAAAAATTTCGTCTTTGTCCAGTTTTTAAAACAGTACATCTGGTTTTCTACTGTTCCAAAGTCTGAAAACTCAGAACCCTTCACTACTGTTCAAGGTTCAACTTCTAGAAATTATTTTCTATAACTGGACTTATACCCTGTATTAGTATAATTTAATTGTACTTGTCCCAACCAGATTCCTGTAATATGAACATCCTAGGTTCAGTTGGTTGCTCTGTATACACGAGCAGGATTTAAGGAGTGTGATCTTGGTTTGGCTGAATCTCACTCTAGAACTGACAAGAGATTCAGTTACTTTAAGTGTGACAGGTGAGTAAAGAGACATGATGGGAGCATAGTCCATTTATTCAACATCCCTCCTAAAATCCTAAACACCCTCTTGTTTTCTCTGGAAAAATTACCATAGAAAGGTCATAACTTGACTGCAGAAACAAGTTAGAATGTGTTATTGGCAGAAGCTTCAGTATTCTCTCACCCCTCTCCCTCAAATCTTTTATTCTTTTCAGAACTCTTTTTTAAAGTATTATCTCATCTTTAACCTTAATGATAGGGTAACACTTGTGTCCACAATATATTATGACTGAGGACTGATTATAGAAGATCATGACTTTATGAATGGAAGACATAGTAGTTTAATGGAGAAAAAATACATGGGCATTGCAATGCTTCTGTGGCAAAATCTATATATTCAGGAGAAAGAATGACCCAGGTTTAAGACTTTGACTATAGCAGGAAGGAATGACCCAGGGTTAAAACTTTGAATACAACTGAAGTAACCAACTTAGACATTGTTAATTCAAGAAAAAGTTTCTCATTCTAGGCACTGAAATAACATCAGTCAATTTCCAATCTTCCCAGTAAGGAAATGTAAGTCTCAGGCTGTCTGTCTAGTTAGGCAAACATTATTACTTTGTTTACTTGTAAGATTTTAATTCCTGGACAAGGAAAAAGACAAAAAAACTAACACTTTTTCTGGTGCAAGAATACTTACATCATTAAAATGATACATTGAGTGATTTGTCAGTAATCCTCACACAATATTTTCTCTCATTTCAAGACTTAGCTTCCTTGCAGTTATGATTTAAATCTGAGAAAGATGCCATATTAATGGAAAAATCTTATGCAACAAAGAGAATATGAATACAAGGAACTAGAAAAATTTGTTTATATTTTGATTTACAATTGTATTTAACTTATGCATGTTTTCTATACTGAAAAGCACTGCTTCATGTCTTCAAATACAGCTTTCTTTCATTTTGTTTAGACCTTTATTACTTTTGAAGTAAATTGAATCAAGTTACATGATCACTAGATATAATAAGAAGGTCTTGAGCCTGGGCTTATAATACCTTAAATGCATACTTCAAAATATAATTTAATTTATAGGATGCTGGTCTAAGTTTATTGTTGTTCCAGTTTTGTGTTTTAGATTTTGCAGAGACAACTATGAACATTTTAGTAATTACTGTGTTTTCTCCTATTGTTTAGAGGATTATATGAATCTTTATTATCCAGGTATATGCAGAACAGGAGATGACATCATCAATCATTTTACCAGGAAATATATCCTTCAAAGCCACTAAAATTTGTAAAGAAATCTTCCCATGTCACTTCACCATAGTTGAGGAGCATTTTGTCATTTAAGGTAGGAAGCTTGTGGAATTTCTATGACAGCATGTTAGACAATATGTTAGGCAAACAGACAGAAAGATAGGAAGAGCAGTCTTGAAAACATCCTTAGATGTTTATAGCCATTAGTATCTCTATCTGAAATTTCTGGTTAGCAGTATACTAAGTAGACTGATAACGTCACATTTAACCAGAACTTTTCCTTAGACAATCAGAGAAAGCACAGGAGATTTTGAGAGGCTTTAAAAGTGTGGAAATACAGAAGGAGATCGGTGTTAATGAAAAATGGATACCAATTCCCTCTTTTGCCTCCTTGTCTATGTTAGTCCATGGCCATGTTAGAAATATGTACAAGTTAAACTAGGTTTACAGATTATTTTTCCCTTCACAGCTTGTTTTCAGAAAGATTTCTGAAAGACAATCTATAATTTTGTGACTATACATTTTTATCTGCTATTAAATCTTTCCATATTCCTACTGTTTAAAATTTAAGTATTTTTTCTGTTTTTCAAGTTAAAAATCCAAAATTACAAGGCAATTTAAAAAAAAAATTTTAAAGGACTTTTAAGAAACACTCATAACTACAGAGGTTTCTTACAGGATGAACAAATTTATAATCAATTCAAGAAATACTTTATAGGAAATGAAAAAAAACAAAAAAAAACTTGCTTAAATTTGGAAAATGGCATAATTTAATAAGGAAATTTGACTCAATTATTTTAAATCAGAAGTAGTTCATTACTCATATTGCATAATGTAATTGTGGAATTAGTAATTCATTACTTACTGAAGTGATATTTAAAAAAAAATCCACCTTCACTTAAATTTCTCATTATAAAGGGAGTGTGATAGAGTGGACAGGAATGAAGTCCTGTAATGTAATATCTCCTGGATGCTACATTTTCAGCAGAGGCATATGGGAAAACTGGATGGTGGGACACCTGTCTTACCAGATCACACAACTTCCTGATTCTGCCAGCTTCTTCAGTCTCATGTCACTGATGGGAAGATACAGAGAAAGCAATTTCTTTTCAGCCTGAATTTTTGCAAATGTTTGTCACTGTTAAGTATGGGCCAGGATGGGGAGCCCTGGAATCTTTACCATGGTAGCTGGATTGCAGCCTCTGCTGGATCACCAGGTGAGAGAGGCTCTTACACATCACATTCTGCAGGAGCCTGTCTAAATGTCCCAAGATACCTGGATTCATCCTATTTGATTCTAACTAGCTATCTGATTAAATACATTCTTTAATGATTTTTTTTTCTCTTTTTTTATGCCTTTAGACCAACAGGACCATGCAACTTTATAATTTAACTTTTGTAAAGTTTATTGCCTCCTTGTTCATTGGAGATCAACAGAAACACAACTTCATGAGCCTTGATTTGCCCTCCTATTGAAACTTGTTTCTCTTTATTGACTAGATGGATAAGCACAGATACCTAAGTTCCTATAGGAGAACTATTTAATGGTGGCTGAATCAGTTTATCAAAAGAATACTTGTTATACTCAGGTGTTTAAGATAGTAAACAGAAATAAGGTAACATGAGTCCTGACTCATTACCTAGCTTCAGATATACCATTGGTGCCAGCTCACAGTGTGGTCAGCTGCCTCTGCAATAGAATAAATCAAATTGAGCAATTCATGATTTCCCTTAATTATTGCAAGGGAAAATAGCATTTAATTGCATACCTTAAAATCACAATTAATTTTCTTCCATCTCTTCAGTAGAATAGGAAAAACAAGCAGTTTGTGGGACAGCTGATACAACTGGAAATTGCAACACCCTTCTCACCCTTCTCTTGTGTTTGAAGGAATTAAACACAATCCATCTACTGTCCACCCTTATTTGCTCTGGTGATGAAGATAGCAAATGAATGCAATGCCCTATATATAAGCAACACATTCTCATTCTTTTTTTCTTTTTTGACATATGGTAAAGAAAAGTGACAGAAAATATATTGAAGTATATTTTTGAAACCAGAAAGTAATCAAGAGGATTGTATTTTAGGCACTTTATGACAATGCAATGTAATAAATTTTAGAGCTTTCAGATTTTGAACCCAAATATTCAATATGCATCCATTTTTAAAAAGGCTGATTTTTCATTAATAGCTTAAAATAAAAGTTCTCTACTTTGAAGACACAGAAACATCCAAATGTTTTCAACTTAAATCCTGGAATTACGTGTCCAAATTTAGCAGGTTTTCTTGAAGGAGGAACCTTATGGACAAAAAAAAGGTAGGAGAAATAAGGATGAGGGGCTTTACTTTGAACTCCCAGTTCAGCTAATTTCAGGGTTTTTAAAAAGAAGAAAGAAATTATGTTTCCTGCAGAAATATAAAGATGCAAATAATGTGGAGAAGGACCAAATACTTTTTTCATGGGCAAAGGCTGTCACAATGGGCTCTGAGAAGTTTGGGAAAGGAACTATTATGTTGCTTGTACAAACCCATATTGTATGATTTCCCCTTAAACAGTGGAGTTTTTCTTTGCTTCTATGCTTTGGGGAATAAAGATGAAAAGCTAGTAACAATTTGGCTGCATGTCTTTAATAAAATCCAGGTTTTCCTTTGAGGTCACTAAAAGAAGCACAATTTCTAATTCATGTTTTAACAAATCCATAATGCATCAGTAGACTCACCTTCTTGCCTAAGAGAATACCACAGAAAAATCATGCTGTGGGTGCAAAAAAAGAAGGGAACATCACTTTGAATAAGTAGTTGAATAGAAAAACTAGTTTTTAAAAACTTCTGGTTCCTGTTTCCTGAACTATCTGCGTGTTTATATTACTCAGTCATTGGGAAGAAGTAAAAAAGCAGCAAAAATTGTTTTGGGACTAGGGATTAGACTTGAAGTCTCCCTGCTTCCTTTTGGCTTGATTCCTTTTTAGTCTTAGAAGTTTTGTATTTTTGGCAGCACAGTGAGCTGACTTCAGGAGAAGAGATGGCAGGTTTGCCCATCCCAGCTCCACAAGGCTGTGTGTTTGGCACAGCATGGCAGGTCTGACATAGAAAACATCTGGCACTCATCCACCTCTCCCACTACCCTTAGGTACCACTAGAACAAGAGCCCATGCACTTTAATACTGTAGTTTATATTGGACTTGAGGCTTCTGTGTATATTAGCCTTGCTGAATTCAATTTATCACCAATTTGTCATGATTAGGTCTGATGAAAATGCAAACTAATGTTCTAGCAGGATACTCTCCTATTTGCAGGAAACTGCATTCCGGTTACAGGCAAGCTGTGTTGTTTGCTTAGGTGGCATCTCAAAATACAGGCTACATTCAACTCTTCGTTTTAAGCACCATATTCCTCAATGAAAATGTTTTACATCTTGTTGATTTCCTTTTTTATAAAACAAATGTAACATGTCTAGGGACTAAACATAATTGAAGCAAAGCCCATACAGTGGAGCAAACGTTGAAAGGCTGTAAATTCACATAGGAAATAAAGTGACCAAATGCTGTTTTCTGTAGTGCATTTTTTAGTGACAGTTTTCAGACAAGAGTGGAATGAAGAATGTATATATTCTTCAACAAATAACTAAAACAACAAGCAAATACACTTGGTTCAATAAAAGCATAGTAGATGAATATGGTGGCAGACAAACTGCTTCGGAAGTAGAAAACTGGTATCTTTAAATTCTGGTGTTTGTGCTGAGATAATTTCCTCTTTAATTATTTTATAGGATGAGTGGAGTTCAAACATTTCATGAATTGTGAGACTGGTAAAGGTCTCACATTTATTTCCCAACATTTAAATAGGACCAACAAGTGCAGGAAAAACTAATCTATATTTTAATTTTTCACATCTGTGCCACCTTCAGTGAAGATCTGGATTACTGTATGTTAATTCATGAAAGAAAAATTATGCCATTCACTTTACTGGTTGCTGTTCTTGAATATATACATGTGGCAGTGTGCAAACTGTTAAACACACAAGTTAAGAAATTTAAGTTTAAAGTGTTAAAATGGTTTATTTGGACAAATTTCATCTGAGTAAAAAAACTATTAAATGATGGGATATTTCACTAAATATGCATGCAAAATGATGGCTCCTGTGTGAATTTATTGCAGTGGATTTATTGCAGATTCTGTGTTTGCATGGCTAGCAAATTTCCAGAATAGCTCAGATTCAACTAAACACTATCTACCATTGCTGCCTTAACCTGTCCTCTCAGCCACTGTTTATGCTGATGTAAGCTATCACTGCAGCCTTAGAAGTTTAGGTCAATATAATGGCCACTCATTTTGGAACATATCTAGTCACCCTAGCTAGCTCAGGGTCTGGTGGAACCCATTTCAACTGCGTCTACCACTGCATGAGAGTCCCCAAAGAAAGCTGAAAAGCTTTCACCTAAAAGAGTTCTATTTAATTGTTCTATTGTTAGAATTCCAAATGGAGGAATCACAATGTCTTTGCTTAAAGAGAAGGGAATCAAGATAAGCCAGAATTGCATAGCAAAAATGGCAAATCTTTATAATAAGCTTTTCTTGGAATCAGAATCACAAAACTTTTTAGGTTAGAAGGGACTTTGGAGACCATTTTCTTTCAGCCCCTTGCTATGGGCAAGAACACCTTCCACTAGAGCAAGTTGCTCAGAGCTCCATCCAACCTGGCCACAAACACCTCCAGGCATGGGGCATCCACACGTTTTCTGGGCACCCTGTTCCAGTGGCTCACCACCCTCACAGTGAAGACCTTTTTGCTAATATCTAATCTAAACCTACTCTCTCTTAATTTGAACCCATTCATCCCCCCTTGTTCTGTCACTACATGCTCTTGTAAAAAGTCCCTCTCTATCTTTCTTGTAGGCTCTCTTCAGGTACTGCAAGGCCACAATTAGGTCACTGGAGCCTTCTATACTCTTCTTGGATTAGTTTATGCTACACTCACAGATGAAAATAAAATTTTCCTTATTCACATTGCTATAGTCATTTATTTGTGACTCCTTGAATACTCAATATGTGTATTTATTTCATCCATGCAACATTTAGCGCTCTCACAAACACATTTACTTTTTATTATCTTCCTCCTATTTTTTCCTTGTATCACCTGTGGTTTAAAGGTACAATTTACTTCTATGTTAAAACAAATAAAAGCTGATGAAAAAACTCTACCATTGAACAACTCACACAGATAAGATTCTAAAACATAAATGCTATGAATCATAAAATATTTAAAAGCATAAATGTATTCCATTTTAACAATTTAAATAAGCCCATAAACATACAATACTGAATCTCAGTGGATTCAAACTGCTACTTGCTTAGTATCAATAGCTGTAAAAGTGACACATGACATCTGCTGCTTCTTGATTTTCTTTCCCATGATATCTACTCCAGCTTCTAATGCAGAGGAAAAAAGGGGAGAAAATCTTTTAAAGCACAATTCTTTCTGTTTTTTTATTTCTGTCTAGGTGAGGCTATGAATTTAAAATTCAGAGAGAAACAATAAGCAGTAGATAGTTACCCTTCAACTTTACTAAAATACTTTGCTAACCTCAGTATATTTACAGTTAAGTAGTAGTACATTAACAGATTGTGTTTTTTAACCCCTTTTAAGATCTCTTCTTTTCTTGAAGGTTACTAATGCAATGTTTGCTATTACAAACCTATTTAGAGATTTTTAACATATTTGAAGCTGTATTTTCAGGCCTTTTTCTTAGAAAATGTAAAAAGAGGACTCTGCATAAAACTTACAGCAGAAAAACCTTTTTGCAACTTTTCATTATTTAGTTATAAAAGTAGAAGTTTCATTAACTATTACATAATAGTCATTAAAGGCCATTATGGTTATCAAATGAATGGTCATAGCAGGCCTGGATAACAAGTAGTGATGACTAAATGTACTGGAATAAAGTTTATAACAGAAATTTCTGAATTCCCTCATCTTCATCCCAAAAACATCTGCAATTATCCACTTATACACATCTAGAGAGAGAGAGAGAGATATCAATGATGTGATGTGCTTCCAAATTTTTGCTGGATATAGAGATATTTCCAGCATCTTTTGAACTATGTTTTATTTGGAGAACCAATCTGGCTCTGGTGTCTTTTGTCAGCAGCTTCCCATAAATCACAGAATCACAGAAAGGATCAGGTTGGGAGGGACCACATGGCATCATCTGGTCCAACCTCTCTGCTCAGCCAGGGTCTTCCTAGAGCACATAACACAGGACTGTGCCCAGATGCAGACAGTTCTTGAATATATCCACTGAGGGAGGCTCCACAACCTCTCCAGGAAATCTCTTCCAGTGCAAGGCCACTTGCACAGTAAAGAACTTCTTCCTGATATCCAGGTGGAACTTTGCTGACTGCTTTCCAGCCATAACCTGAGCAATGACTAATTGAAAGTAAAAAAAATTGGGCAAGAAACTACTATGAATATCAAGAAAAATTGTTTTCCAATGTTAAAAAACAATCATTTATATGATAATAGGAGGAAAATCTGTCCTTAAGCCGACCTGTACCTCCAAGGGTGTTGATGCCAAAACACGCCAATACGGCAGAAAAGTAGAACATTTTTATCATATTTTAAGCACAAAAAGGTCTTTCTTCTGCAGAGAAGATTAAATAAGAAAACAGAGGCATACCTGGGCAGGTGATAACAGGGCAGTTACTCTTTCAGCAGGGAAACATCTCTCTATGATTGGTTTTAAGGACCTCATTGACCAGCTGGCCAGCAGCAACTCCAGCTATGATGAGAAAGAATAAGATGAATGGAAGGAAGGAAAATTTGATTCCATTCTGTCTTTCTGGTAGTGATGCAGCAGAAATGGCTACTATGATGTTGTTGTATACAAGATATTTGGAAACCTATTGTAGTATAGCTTTATGCCTATATGCTTTATACGCTATAAATCTTGATTTTCTTACTGTCAAAAATCTGTATTGGGAATCCTGCAGCATATAAATGTTTTACAATGCTCTTTTTTGTACACCAGATATATTCATCAAAGTGCCTTGACCAGGAAAAATGCAACCAGTAACAACATATTAGAAAAAGTTGTCCAATGCTTAAGGGACACAGAAAAAAACAGTTTACTTTGTATTAAAAGGAAAATTACTTTCAAATCAGAGTTAGTTTTCAATAACTCTCTGGTTTTTCTTCTTAGGAGATGCAAGTAAGTATCATTTATGTGGTAGTCCCATTATTGTAGGTGCAGTATGAAGGAAATAACAAGGAAGTACTGTGAATATAGAAGTAATGTGGTAATGTAAAGTGATTTACCTGCAGGAGATACTGAAAAATTGTCAGTGGTAACCAATCCTATGAAGGAAAAAAGATTTTTTTTCTCACTAGATTTAATGGATACCTAAATAAATCAAACGCACTATCAAAACACGATTAATTTTTTTAGAATGTTTATTCTACAGAGAAAGAATTTTGATTTAATATGATTGGAAAACACATAGCTTGTGGGTGCTTTTATAATAAGTATGAAGAAATAGAATCTAGCTGAGTTCTTACATGAACATTCCACTTATAAAGTTCTCCTGATTCAGAAAGGGAAAGAAAAACAAAGAAAAAAAGCAGTGGTAGTACAAGAAAATTTGAATCATGTGCTAGTGTTCTTAAATAAATTATACAACTACCACTTAAGAAATAATTTGAAGCACCAATCCTTTTTAGCATGCTGTAACTTTTAAGCAAACAGAAACTATCAAATAGTGCCTTGAGAGAGCTGACAAGGGGTAATGTTGTACTTTTTATATCCCTGGAATACTTCTAAATATAATAAAAAATCTTTTATTTGGTTCTTCATTTTAATACATGGATCAACACCATATTTCATTTTTTGGGCAACATAAGTTTCCTTCAAAAGTATCAGGAGCACCTGTTAAAGAAAAAAAAACAAAACAAACCTAACGAAACCAAAAAGCCCACTGGTCTCCACTGACTATTTTTAAACCAACAAACTTTCTCTCCTATATGAGTCCAACCTTTGCTAGATAATTTTCAATGCACATATGGGATTGCTTTCTCTCCACAGGCTTTTATGTTGCCAGAGTAGACTGGCGCTTTTCCCCCTAGAAACAAGTAGCATTCATTAGCTGAGCATTGGGGTATCACTGCTTCTGCTCTTAATATCTTTGAATACATCTTTGTTTATCTGCCACTACTGATAGCAGTTTCATAATCAATAATGGCTCTTGCTCAGTCCAAGAAGGAAAATGCAGTAGCAGCAAAAGACTATTTTAAGGGCAATTTTGAAAGGCAATGAAAAACACTCTGTGTTCTGCTTTTGGAGACATTTTCATGGAAAAAGAAATAGTGTAATTACTTATCATACTGTGCAAAACAGAAAGAAAATTTAAAATATGGAATTATGTATTTTTCTAAATATTAGGGAATTTTTAAGGGAATGTCACACAACAATTTTTTGCTATTTCATTTGTTTACTTGTTCTGTTGTTCACAAAATTAGAGAAATTGTTTTTACCCTTTGCATATGCTAGCTTCTATGAAACAACCCTTCATTTAAAATATATTCATGCAAAAATGGGCCAACTGTGTACTCCTGTGCTATTGAATTATCATAAGTATAATTTTTTTCCAGAGTAATCGATTAAAGAAAAGTAGGTGAGTACATTTTATATGTTTGTGTACTCTCTAAAAGGAGGCCTGTGTGAATAAAGCCTAGGAGTGAAAGATAAAGTAAGACTGTATGAGTAAGAAGATTGGTATTATCAAGATCACTGAGAAGAAAGATGATCCCTGGAGAGTTTCAGAATGGGAGATTTTTGGATGTTTTTTGAAAGGAAGATACTTCATATTTTTTCCAATATTCATCTAGATAATATTCTTTTGATTTAAAAGAAAATACAATCTTTAATTCCTTTTTTCTGGTCTTTTCATGTATATATTTAAATTACTATTTTCTAAAAGATGGACATAAATTTAAAATGTAGAATTTATAATAAATTTATACAGACTAAAATATCCATCAATTTCTCAGTGTAAAATAAAGAAATCTGTTGTCTTCTTTACATTTATTTTGTACATGGACAGTCTGTGGTTCTCAGTGCCAGTAAAAGAACCTATATCTTACTAACTCTTAAATCAAGATGCAGAGAAAAACTCTGAATATCCTTATGATCTTCTCAGATGGGCAGTATCAGCCATTTACTATAATCACAAGATATATTTGGTACACCTGTATTTTTAAATTTGCAAAAAACTACTTCTTCTCAATCTCATCTCATCCTTAGCACTTCTTTGGTATCTTCTGTTTGACCCCTAACTATCCTCTACCAAGTAACGTGACAAAAAGTCTGCAGATTTCATACAGCCAGAGATGCAAAAAAAACCTAAATGTTTTATGAATTCTGTGAAATTGCTTACCTGATGAAAGCATACTAAAATAAAACTACGTTTAAAAATACTTTCAGTTTTTATTGATGAATCAATTATTGTATTATTTTTCCATTTTAGGCTTAGTGGGCTAAAGAAAACTGAAATGCTGAATATTTCCTTATCGAATTTTATATATACTTTACCCCTTTTCTAATGCCAAGATCCAGTGCTTCTCTAAGTAGGCCGCAATTTCCACTGGCTTACTTGCAAGACTCTTACTAGTTCCCATATCCACTTCTGTCATAATGCATAATCCAAATGAAGCTGACTCTTATGTAAACTTATATTTTCATTATCCTTATTCTAACCACAGCCAACCTTTTATCCCTTTTGCATAAAATATTTTGTTGTCTATAGTGAACACCAAAACCTCTACCAGAGAACAGGTAGAATTATTAACAGTAAATGTGTCAGTTTTAAAAGGGTGGGAAAATTGATCATTTACTTGATGGTGTACTTCTGATCATCTATCAGTTATTTATTAAAAACAAATAGATCAGATAATTGTGATGTCAGTTAGGAGCTTGACACACATTGCTGACAAAAATGTGCTTGCTACATCCACTTTTTTTTCAATAATTTTCCATAGTGTCCCATACTTAAAATAAAAAAATAAAAAAAATATATAGTAGCAAATGGCAAATGAATGTGCAACAGCTCTGGAGGATAGTAATTGACATGGAAAAAACTGAATTCTTGTAAGAGATGTGTCAGAAATCCTGGAAGAAAAGATGAGGTTTCTCCCTGCAAAGAAGCAGTGTGACTAGTGTCCCACTTGCCTTCTGTAGCAAGTCATGTTTACTTCTTAAAAATGTGCCTCTGTCCTTTTAAATGTATTATTGAATACATTTAATACTGTCAAGGGGGGTTGTGTATTTTTCAATTAGATTAAAGAAACTTTTTCTTGCATGTATTTCCTCCTAGAGAGTGCATTTGTGCATGTCACTTCATTATCTACATTTTGAAAAACAGATTGAATTATAGTTGTCTACCACTATGCTTTCTGCAGTCTTTGAATTATTTTCCACCTCATTCCCAAGCCCTTTTCAGTTTTAACATAAATCTTTCCAATATATTTTATGACAACAGAATCAGTGCCTCCTTTTCCAGAAGTCCTTTTCTTATGTGTCCAAAATATAATGTATTCCATCAGTAATCTGACACTTTACTTTGTCACTATAATATTGTATTAGGTGTTGACATTGAGCTACTTGCCTACATATAACCACTAGATTATTCTCCAAATTACTGCTTTTCAGGACACAGTGCCCTGCTCTTAGATACAGCAGATAACATTATTTTATTTACAGTGACTTTATATTTACCTTCAAATCATTAATAAGGCAACTGGTCAAATTTGTATTCTTACATATCCTAGCTGAATTTCATGATCTCATAAGAGATCAGATGCTTTCAGACCTAACATTTATACTCACTTACATGTGTTCTTAATGCTCATTTCTTTTAGTCAGAATTTCATTGCTCTGTTGCCAGTGTGAAACAGTGTTGTCAGGTAAAATGTTTGTCAAAGATTTTAAATATTATATCTTCACACATTCCTTAAAAATCAAAAATCTAATTATTTGACCTAAAAAATATTTTTCTTAAAAGCACACCCTTTACTTATAAAAGTGAAGAGTATAAGTGTGTATTACAAGTATCCATAAATGTTACTAATTTTTTCCTAATGTTACAAACCTGCTAGCCAAGTCAATCGGCCAGTTTTGAATATTGCAGCGAAGTAAATATTTTTCTATGTTCATAGATTTTACATCAGTAATCCTGGGTTTAAAAAAAAACCTCAGACATCAAGACCTCTGTGATGTCTCCCAGCTCTTCTGCTACTCTAATGCAAATTACTCTAGGTAGCTGATTTAAAGGTTTATCTCTAGCAGATGTTGTTGATAGGGCAGAGAGCAATTCATTATCCTCATGTGCCATAAGCCATCATATTCATTATTACACAAAGAAATATTTAACATTTTTGCTTTTGTCTCTTTTATTATTGGTATTACCATCTTGAGCTATTAAAAATAATGGAATGATTCAAAAATGTTTTAGGAATAATCCTAAGAGCTGATGGCCATTGATTCTTTACAGCCGCTTTCAAAATAGTTGAGAAAATAATTAGAGCTAAGAACACAGAGTTGAGTATGATATGTTAAGAACACAGAAGGAAATTGTTTTTAATCAACTGATTAGCAGTCTTTCTCGAAACCAGACATCTATTAAATAACAGAGAAACTTGACATAAATATCTCCACCTTCCAAAATAACTCTCATAAGCTCCCAACCAAAAGTTATCAAGAACACTAGTGGTTACAGGTGAGTGTTTACAGATCTGATTCTATACAAGAACTGGGACATAAAAGCTGGAAAATTATTGAAATTCCAATAAGAAATATTTAGTATGATGTCCAATAATTTACAACAGAAATGTTATCTAATATATGTATTGATACATAGAAAAAAAGGCTATGTGAGATGATGCAGGTGTGTGAGACAAGATCTGGCAAGATCCCAAAAAAACTAGGCAGTGGAATGGTGAAAAGGGCTGCTAAAAGTCATTGTAGGCAAATGTTTTTGACTTGTTTTTAATTCTGAAGTCCTAAATAAATCATAACCTTTCAAATAAAGTAATTTATTTTATTCTGCACAATGAATAAATTTATATCCTTTTTGCAGGAACTTGCAGTCAAGGCATCATATGAAGGATCAGCATTTCAGTGGGTGTTAACTGGTAAATTTCAGCTAAGTTCAGCAGACCTACACTGATTTACACCACTTTAGAACTTATTTCAAGGTGGTATTTGAAAAAAAATATATAAATGAATGAGTATTGGAAAAATCAATGGCATGTATCTTATTTAGAATTATCCTCGCTCATGCAATCTTTAAAGCACATACTTTACAAGGTAAAAAAAAGGTAAGCAAGGTAAGATAAGCAAGATGATCAAAAACGTAAAAAAATTATGAAATTAAATGTAAAACAAAGTATTCTTAAATTTAAAAAATATGTGTTTTTAGTATTAAGAATTTTATCTCACTATGTTATTTAGGAGAGAAGAAATAAATTATAGAAATGTTGACCATTTTTTTACTTTAATCTGAGGTAGGAGATGGGGTTGGGTCTGTAATATGAAGATACCTGTCCTTTATATGATTCTGTGTGCTCATGAGATTGTTAATAGTTCTATAGATTCACCATACAATGTTTTCTAAAAAAAATTTACTGCCTAATAGTAGTACATTATGATTTCTTTTACAAAACATGTCATTGATTTTTTTCTTAATAATATGTATTGAACTGCATTGTTCAGCCCCACATGTAAAGTATGATTTTCATTAAAACAGTGCTGTTAACATGATTTAAGAATGTTGTGTGGCCCCTTGCATTATTAG